>NC_141024.2:80665000-80965000 GCF_052040795.2 Danio rerio | reverse complement strand
GCCGTTCGATCACGACGGGGCTCACCATCTCCCAGAAGGCAGTCTTCTCCAGCCTCACCATTCGCCTCAGCCAGGTCCTCCATGGGGTAAACACAGTCTCCGACTTACACCAAGCATTGGCCAACACAGGCATCATCGTTCCGCGCCGAACCACCAAGGCGGATCCTCTGGCTCCTTGCAATCCGCAGCACCACTTCCTTCCATTACTCCACCGTCCAAAACCATGATGAAATCCAGCCAGGTTTGGCACAATCCATACCAGCGACCAGATCCAAGCCCATCCTCCAGACCCGAACGGAGCAGCAGGCCTTCAGCAAGTCTGGGGCGAGCCCCGGGTCCAGATGACGAAGGATCCCAATCACTGGAAGTTTGACTCAACACCGGCTCTAAGCACGCTCCCTTGAGTTGCCAGTATAGCGTGAGCTTGCCTCCACTAGCGTCACCAAAAGCCTATCCCCAACTCCATCCTTGGCCCGCTGCCCCCCTTTCCAACTCAAGTGCAGGGTCGCTACAGGAAGCACAGGCCAAAATTCATAATCTGCCTCCCCACCCCATCCAAGTTTCCACAAGCAGTGAGAGCGTGAGGCCGCCTCCACTCTAAGCTAAAACCCCAGCTCCTCTAATTCCTCCTCTTCTTCCCCAGGTTTTTTCAGGCCCGATGCAAGTTCCAGCGTGAGGCCGTCTCCGCTGATGTCACTTCGGCAGCCCCTCCACTCTCTTCTTTTCCTTCCACCTGTGATCCTTGGGCCAGCAGTAGTGCGAGCGTGCCTCCGCAAACAGCTCTAGCCTCCAACTTTCTTTCAGGCCCCGATGCAAGTTCCAGCGTGAGTCCGCCTCTGCTGACATCACTAACACCAGCAGCCCCTCCTCTCTTCTCTTTTCCTTCCACCTGTGATCCTAGGGCCAGCAGTAGCGTGAAGCCAAATCTTGTCAGGTTTAGATGTTGATTTTTTTCCCCTCTCCTCTCACCCATTCCACCCGCATCGGCAGACCACTAGATAGATCGCAGCCAATTTTCAGTAACCCTAAAAAACACAGCTAACATTCAGTCCCGCATCCAATCGTTCACATGATTTACCGTAGCATTCTCATGCTACTCTGATGTCATTTGCTTCGTTATCCTCAAAGGGGATGCAAGCTCAATGATTATCTTGTGATAGTTGCTGAGCTTGCGCTCTCATACGGAGGCTCCCATTTTTATACCTACCACCGCCATTTTACCACTAAGTGCACCATTCGCATTTCACAATGGAACCAGACCCCATCCTGGGGAGCCTTAGACACAAAACTCCATAATAAAGTCTTTCTAGGTTGCCACAATGTATCTTGTGCGGCCTGCCGATCCACCACCCACCTTACTGAATCATGCCCATTCAAAACTTCCGTCCCTTCTCCCCCTTCCCGAACCAGCCTAGCCCAGATCTACCAGTTACGTCCCTTCAAACCAAAACATTCCGCCCCTCCTTTTCTGATCACTGCCCTTCTGTCCCTGCACTGGCTTCAATAGCGTCAAGTGCTGGAGACAGAAATGTCGATTTTTGCATGTTTGCAATTTCTGTGGCAGTGCCCATGCCTGCATAATATGTCCAGTGAAAAAATCTGTAAATAAAAATGCTAGAAAGTAACTATCAACTCATGTGAATGTTTCTCGCCTAAGATCAGAATTGTTCCAACATCCCGATCCTAAATTTTCAGAATTTCTTTTAACGGGTCTGTCTCCAGGTTTTCATCCAGGTGTCATTTGCCTCCCCTCCTGTAGTCTTATTTGTACAAATCTTCAGTCCGCTCTCACCGAACCCGACGTCGTCGATCTTTTGATCATAAAAGAAGTAGATGAAAATTTCATGATTGGCCCTTTCTCCGCACCTCTTTTTAGCGTTTACCGCATTAGTCCTATCGGGTTAGCCACTAGGAAATTTTCCGATAAAAAACACCTAACAATCGACCTTTCCTCCCCGCATAATTCTCCGTTTCCTAGCACCAACAGTCTCATCCCTCTCGGAGAGTTCTCTATGAACTATTACGACATCGACCAAGCTATTTCACTAGTTAAAATTGCGGCGCTTGGATGGCTAAAATGGACATAACATCCGCCTTTAAAATCATGCCCATCCATCCCAACTTTTGGCACCTTTTCGACATTCTTTGGTGAAAAAAATATTATTTTTCCACCCGCCTAACTTTTGGCTGCAGAAGTAGTCCAAAGATTTTCTACATGCTGTCAGAAGCAATTTGCTGGATCCTTTCCAATAACTACAAAATCCCACACCTAATGCATCTAACAGATGATTTTCTAATCATCTCACCACCCGACGCTATCCCAGGCATGCACCTCAGTTCAAAAGTTTTTTGCCGAACTCGGGATTCCCATTGATTCCCATTAGGCTTTAAATTAGACTCTAGCAAATCCATCTCTAGTCCAAGCATCCCTACCAAAAGAGAAAATTGATCGAACGATCCTGGTAGCTTCCTCCCTATTAGACAGCCCGACCTGTTCTAAGCGCAAGCTATTATCAATTCTCGGCCACTTGAATTTCGCAATGCGCATAATTCCCCAAGGCCGCTCGTTCATTTCTCATTTCTCGCGTCCTCAGCTCACGGTCTAGAGGATCAAATATCCATCAATGACAGTAGCCTAATTGAACTCCGTTTATGGATATTATTTCTCAAACAATGGAACGGTCCCTCCTTTTTTTACAGCAACCTAATATCCTCCCCAGCAGACATCAATTTATTCACTGATGCTGCTCAGTCTATCGGATTTGGAGGTTATTACCAAGGACACTGGTTCGCGTCCACTTGGCCACCCCAGCTGTTAGACCTGCCGCAACCACTAAAATCATTGGTGCTATTCAAACTCTAGCCACTAGTCATAACTGCATAACTATGGGGAAAAGAATGGTCAGCTTCCTGCATTATAATTCCCTGTGACAACGAAGCAACTGTTCACTGCATAAATAAAGGCCGTTCAAATTCACTAGCAATAATTCCCCTACTAAGACGCCTAACTTGGATCTCAGCATATGACCAGTTTATTTTAACTGCAAAGCACATTCCTGGGTCCAAAAACCAAATTGCTGATTCTCTCTCTCGTTTTGCCTTCCTGAAATTCAGACATTTGGCACCAGAAGCGGATCAGTTTCCAGTCCAAGTCCCTCCTTATTCAGAGCTGATATTCCCATAGATCATCCTTTAAAAAACCTGCTTGAAGCCTCCCTTGACTTTATCCTTCAAGCAGTGGTGCCTAACCCTGCAGTCATATTTAACAGCATGGAAAAGCTTAAAAACATTCCATGCATGTTATAATATACTGTTTCCCGATTTTTCCCTACTTACCATGTCATCTTACATATCCTACCTCACTATTATCAAAAAACTCCAGATCAATTCCATCAAAGGCTATTTGAGTGAAATTCAATATTTCCACAAACTAATTCACAGTTTCCCTGCACCTCACATAGCTAATTCTCAAACAGCTCTTCTCTTAAAAGGCATACAAAGAACCCGCCCCACACATCAACAACACGCCACAAGCCATAACACTGAAAAACACTCACTTAATGCATATCCACTCTTCGCAAAGGATACAAATCAATCCACACAGCATGTACACTCGATGCCATGTTTATTTTAGCCTTCTTCTTTAAGATTTTTAAGGTGTTAAGAACTCACCATTACATCTGGGTTCAACCCAAACTTTCATCCCATCATTTCCGATCTAGTAACACTGGATAACGAAACCATTTCTTTCCTCATTAAACAAGCAAAAGTTATCAAGTAAAACAAGGCCATTAAATCTACATTTTCAACCTTCAATCACATATTTGTCCATACCAAACATTGCTAGCATTTTCACAAATTCGGAAATCACAAGCCACTTCCCTATCAGACCCTCTCTTCACAGACGATAACAATCGCCCAGTCACTCGTTTTTGGTTCCAAAAGCATGTTAAATGAGTCCTAATTAAGTCTGGCTTCCCAGCCAACAATTTCTCCAGCCATTCCTTCAGAATAGGCGCAGGTACCACCGCAGCACCAAATGGTCTATCAGAGCAGCAGATTCAAACACTAGGACGCTGGTCCTCACAGGCCTTTAAGTGGTACATTCGATCTTACCGCTTTCACATTAGAAGAGCCCATCAAACCCTTATTCAAAAACCCCACTAAGATAAATTTTACATCCATTACAGCCCATCCCACCACATCTCACAACACATTCCGTCAATGATAATTCAGAAGGCACTTCATTCAAAACACACTTTGCATACTAAAATTTATTATTGCTAGTACAGTGTCCGCTACCACTGGAGTTTAATAATTTATTACCCACACCTTATTATTATTATGCACCACCACTGCTAGTGCAGTGACCGCTCCTGAGGGAGACGCACACTTTATTACACACTACTGCAAGCGCAGTGATCACTCCTACCGGAGACATACACCTTACTATGCACCACTGCTAGTGCAGTGACCGCTCCTACAGGAGACGTACACCTTATTTTGCACCACTGCTAGTGCAGTGACCGCTCCTACAGGAGACGTACACCTTTTTTTGCACCACTGCTAGTAAGGGAACGCTCCTACAGAAGACGTTCACCTTATTTTGCACCCCTGCTAGTGCAGTGACCGCTCCTACATGAGACGCACACCTTATTTTGCACCACTGCTAGCGCAGTGACCGCTCCTACGGGAGACGTACACCTTATAATTATGCACCACTGCAAGAGCAGTGACAGCTACTACGGGAGACATACACGCTATTATTATGCCCCACTGCAAGAGTAGTGTAGTGAAGTCTGGATGGATGGCATAACAGTAGCAAAACGTATGTGTTTTCAAACTAAAATGCATTAGTGTAAACCGGGCCTTAGAAAGGTTTATTACCACTTGAGGTTGAGTAAACGAGTAAATTTACATTTTTGGGTAAACTATCACTTAAACAACCACTGCCAATACATTCATTTGAATGTTATTAAAAACAATCTGAAATATTAAAATATAAACAATTATTCACTGTATTTTGAAGTGCCAACAATATTTAATATTGTGGGTGTTCATTAAAATGATATATTGTGTTATGTATTATCAGTAAATGTTTAATTTGTTAGATGAAAGGACTTTGACTTACAGAGCTTTTTTGGAGGTTTTGATGACTGCTGATAGTCTGATGAGACACTCGTCTGATCTCTGGAATTTCCGAAGCTCAAACTCCTCCAGCTCCTCCTCTGAGGTCAACAACATAAAGACCAGAGCAGACCACTGGGCAGGTGAAAGGCGAGCAGATGACAGACTTCCTCTACTGAGGTGAGACTGAATCTCTTTCAGCAGAGTTTGGTCATTCAGTTCATTCAGACAGTAGAACAGATTTATGGATCTCTCTGGAGACAGATTCCCTTCAAGTTTCTGCTTGATGTAGGCAATTATTTTCTTTTTGCTCTCGTCTCTGTCATCCTGCTGTGTCAACAGGCCTCGTAAGAGTTGTCGATTGGACTGGAGTGACAGACCGAGAAGGAAGCGAAGGTAAAGGTCCAGATGTCCATTCTCATTTTCCAGAGCCTTGTCCACTGCAGTCTTCAGCAAGTTAATCATGGACTCATTTCTGCTTTTTTCAGCTTGTTTCTTGTTGTTGTCTAGAATTAGATGTTGATAAAGGGCTGCAATGAACTCCTGAATGCTCAAGTGAAGAAAGCAGTACATGGTACCAAGAATGATTCCTGTCTCCTTTTTAAAGATCTGGGTACACATGCCTGAGTACACCGATGCCTTATAGACGTCAATGCCACAGTCTTTCAGATCGCTCTCATAGAAGATCACATTGTTTCTTTCTAGCTGCTGGAAGGCCAGTTTCCCCAGTGAAAGGATGAGCTTTGGATCCCAGGAGACATCAGCTGTGTTTTCTCCATCATACTTTCTTCTGCTCTGCTGGATCTGAAAGCGGAGAAAGTGTGTGTACATCTGTGTCAGAGTCTTGGGTGATTCCTGCAGTGTTTCAGCATGAGCCCTGTGTTTCAGTTTCAGTATGTTCTGGAGAACAGTGGCTGAAATCCAGCAGAAAACTGGGATGTGGCACATAATAAAGAGAATCTTTGACTGTTTAATGTGATCAATGATTTCTCTGGCCTGATTCTGATCTGTGAGTCTCTTTCTGAAGTACTCCTCCTTTTGGGCATCATTGAATCCTCGTATCTCTGTCAGCCGGTCGATACAGTCAGCAGGAATCTTATTGGCAGCTGCTGGTCTGCTGGTGATCCAGATGAGAGCAGAAGGAAGCAGGTTTCCCTTGATGAGGTTTGTCAGGAGAACATCCAGAGAGACTGCTGAAGATACATCACGACAAGTCTTATTACCAGCAAAGTTCAGAGGAAGACGACATTCATCCAATCCATCAAGGATGAACAGGACTTTGAATCGTGTGCTTCTTGTAAGGTTCAGTCCTTTAGTCTCTGGGAAAAACTGAGTTATGAGGTCTTTTAAACTTTGTCTTTCTTTCTCCTTTAAATTCATCTCTCTGAATGGAAGAGGAAATATGAAGCTGATGTCTTGATTTTCTTTTCCTTCAGCCCAATCCAGAACAAACTTTTGCACAGAGACTGATTTCCCGATGCCAGCAACTCCTTTTGTCAGGACAGTTCTGATCTGCTCATCTTGTTCAGCTGCTTCAAACAAATGTTTGCATTCAACCTGTGTCTCTAGTGACTGATGACGTCTGGAAGCAGCTTCAAGCTGTCTGATCTCATGTTCATTGTTGACCTGTTCACTCGCACCCTGAGTGATATAGAGATCTGTGTAGATGTTATTCAGAAGTGTGGAGTCTCCTTGCTGAGCAATTCCTTCAAACACACTTTGATATTTCTTCTTCAGGCTACATTGAAACTGATTGATGGAGAACAGCTCATCTAAACACAGGAGCAAAGAAAGAGAGAGATTTAGTCTTGACTTTTCCACCTTATATATTTACATATTTGTAAGTGCCAGTCTGACA
The DNA here is from genome assembly GCF_052040795.2 of Danio rerio. Lineage (NCBI taxonomy): Eukaryota > Metazoa > Chordata > Actinopteri > Cypriniformes > Danionidae > Danio > Danio rerio. The sequence goes on along the minus strand of NC_141024.2, from coordinate 80,958,015 downwards.
CATGGCCATGAGTCTCTTACCCTGGAGAGTATCAGCAGCTTGATCTTGCTTTATCTCTCTAAGGAAAAAGAGTGTGAGATCAAGAGCTGCTTCTGTGATTCTGCTTCTGTTCTCATTATAGTCCTTTACAAACTCTTGTCTGTTTTCTTCTTGTAAGATTTTTTTAAACTTTTCCATTTCATTCTTCAGAAATCTGAACATTTTGCTCTCAAGATTCTATGAGTGAAGAAAACATTCATTCACACACAGCTGTACATCCTCAAAAATTGTACATTTATTATAATACATTATACTATGTTTGTTGAACCCTTGAACTCTGATTAACTGGCAAATATTCAAAGGTTATTTTCAGATAAACACACAACAAAAGTACATCCAGACAGGTTTCAAGCAGATTACACTTCCATATCACTAAACTAAATGATTTCAGATATTTCACAGATAACAGCCAAAAATCACATCAAAACACAACAGAAGGCTTTGGGTAAGATGTGTGAGAAGCTTTCTTACACACCGGAGCAGTTTTAGGACAAAAAGCTAACATGGTGAGATGGAATAATAGACTCTAAATTAATAAGTCAATTATGCCTTACTAAACAAATACATTTTAATTCTTAAAAGTAAATGTCAAGAAAAATTAAATGTGTTTCAGAAGCAGGATCTTTTTCAATTACCATTTTGTCTGTAATAATAAGAATTTTAATTATGATTCAAAATAAGTTTTTTTCCACCTGGAAGATCGACTGGAGATTGTCTGTGAAACTCTTGTGGTTCCTGTGAGTCTCCTGTCCTGAATCTGGTAACTCATGTTCAACACTGTAAACAGATAAAACTAGTGTAATAATACATTTAGAGGCAAACACATACAGACATATCTTACAAACACTGAAAATAATAAATGTTCTGTAGTGCTCATAATAAGGCACAGTGGACAGATTTGTTACTTGTGTAATTTGTTACATATTTAAAAAAAAAAAAAAGAAAACTTTTTTTAGATGGAAATATTTTAGAAAGAAATATTTAATTTGAAGTTTATTTTTACAAACCTTTAAACTGCAATACAGTACAGTTATTTTCCAATAGCTTATTTTCCACAAATTTGAGAAATGTATACAGGTTTAAAAATGTCATGAAGGTGAGTAAATAATGAATTTTAAATTTGCAGTTAAACCATATTATGTTCAATACAGTCCATTTGTAAAACTGCAGTGTGTAGAATTGACCTATTACTAGTGGTTGAACTAGGTATTGGAGTTCTAATTCAAAATATTGGAGAATAGCAGGTTGCCAGATTGAAGACACAAACACAAGCGAGTGTGCCTAAAGGGTGATTTATACTTCTGTGTCAAGCACATGTGTATGGTCCGGAGCAGCCTTCATGTGGTTGCATACCCCTCACCGTGGCTGATGCCGACGCTGATGCTGTCACGGTTGCAGGTTGTGCGTACTTCCTGGTGTGTCATGTGGTTTTGTTTTGCCCCTGATCAGCTGTGCTGATCATTAGTTTCAGCTGGAGATAATTATCTGTCCTACACATGTGTGTGGTGTTCTTTGTATCTTGTCAGTTAGTTATGGTTCATTGTGTTTTGTGTCTCGTCAGGACACGTCAGGTTTATCGGGTCTGCCAGATGTTCCTGAGAGCTACACTGATCTGTACTTCATCATTCTTCTTTACAGCTCCGCATCTATTTTTCTGCTTCTGTCTATTTTTGTTTGAACTGTCTGTCACTCACCAGTCATTAAAGACCTTGTATCTTGGATCCTTTTTGTTGTTGCTTTTTCAAGGAGCGTGACAGATGCGCACCTCGTGATGTCTTGATGACGCATTGAGTTTGAGCTACTTGTACATTAAGGTAGCGTTCAGAATAAAAAAAAACATCCATAAAGAAACACGATCCAGAAGAACATAAAAACTTTTTTTAAAAAAAAGCATTTCAGAAGTGTTATTGCAGAGCAACACAAACAGCATGCAGGAGTATAAATGCACGGCTATGTGCAAGGCAGGGACCGTGGGTCATGGTGGTCACTTGACACAGAAGTATAAGCTTTAGGCTTAGGCTTTCACTGTAAGCTACTCAGATATTGTTTACTTTGCAATATTTATATAATTTGCTTCATGGCTGAAATTATTAGTTTTTCATCAAAGTAACCCAGTATGCTGAACTAAAATTGGATAAACTGGCAGTTACATGGACCATATGCTAGACCATTAACTGACTTGCACATTGTTTTTCAGATAAACAAGTATGTCCACTTAGCACGTTTCTTATATATCTGCAAAAAAAACATATTATTTTTCAATTTTAGAAGATTTAATTCCTTAAATGCAGCCAATTTTTTTTTAATTAAGCACAAGATAATTCTTAGCTCTAGGTCTGGTTGATCAGGTCTGCTAAACAGACTAGTAGCTTTGTCATTGGGTGTGTTTCTATTAGGGCTGTAACGATACACGATATGAAATCGAAATCGCAAAACTCAGATCTACGATCCTGTGTCGTGGTGTGATAAGGGAGAATCGCGACACCCCGTGACTGCCTTAACAATAACGTCACGCGTGCCTGCAAAAGTTGAGGTAGTTTAAGAAGAACGTGAGGAAACACTTTTTTTCATTCGACATTTCGAGCACTGCTCCATTTAAGCCCACGCAATCTGCGTTTAGCCGCGGGAGAGCTCGCACGGAGCTCTTAGTAAGGGACCTTCTGAATGTGTCAGGAATATCAAAAACAAAACCAACTTAACCCCTCTTGACAACAGACAACAGCAGAGACATTGCCAATGCTGTCAAAGCGGCCGGGTTTTCACCGCTACCATGCTTTGCTCACACTGTTAATGTGGCTGCGAAGAGAGGGGTGGGCGTTTACCAGATGCCCCGACTCCGCAGAGTAAGGAAAGTTGTCACGTTTTTTCACTGCAATGTTGACATGGTGTTTCTGAAGAATTTTCAACTCCCTTAAATCAAACGAGTTTGGTATTGTAACGCCGGGGAGTGACACCAACAACAGAAGGTAGGATCCAATATGCAGGTTTTATTCACAGTCAGGCAAGCAGTGGTCAATACGGGAGCAAACAGATATATGTAGACAATCCAGAATCGTAGTCAGTAAACAGGCAATAGGTCGTAAGGCAGGCGGCTAAACAGGATGACAAGGATAAACAGGACTAAGAACAAAACACGGGAAAACAAGACCAGGATAACGCGTTGTAATGTCACCTTACAGATAAACAAGACTCGGCAAACTGAAGGGGTGAATGTGTGGCTTAAATAGTGTGTGTTAATCAGTCTCTGAAAGTCCTCAGGTGTGCAAATGTAATCAAGCTAGATGAGTGAGCAGGTGTGTGGGCGAAGAGCATGTATGAAGTTGTAGTCCAGGAAAAGTGTAGTTCTAAGTGTATGTGTGTTTGCCAGCGACATCTGGTGTTGTTCGCTGGTGAACATGACAGAGCCCCCCCTCTAAGGAGTGGCTTCCAGACACTCCTAATACTGTTCAGGCGGGAGGTGGAGCGGAGGCCGAACTGGGGGAGGGATGGAGGGCCAGGACCATGCAGCGGGGGCAGGACTGGAGCATGGAGCTGCGGAGGGCCTGGAGCGTGGAGCTGCGGAGGGCCTGGAGCGTGGAGCTGCGGAGGGCCTGGAGCGTGGAGCTGCGGAGGGCCTGGAGCGTGGAGCAGCGGAGGGCCTGGAGCGTGGAGCTGCATTGGCCCTGGATCATGAGGCTGTGGCCATTGAGGAAGCTTAGGAGGCGACCATTCAGGGAGCTCAGGTGGCGGCGGCCATTCAGGAAGCTCAGGTGGCGGCGGCCATTCAGGAAGCTCAGGTGGCGGCGGCCATTCAGGAAGCTCAGGTGATGGCGGCCATTCAGGAAGCTCAGGTGGCGGCGGCCATTCAGGAAGCTCAGGTGGCGGCGGCCATTCAGGAAGCTCAGGTGGCGGCGGCCATTCAGGAAGCTCAGGTGGCGGCGGCCATTCAGGAAGCTCAGGAGGCGGCGGCCATTCAGGAAGCTCAGGAGGCGGCGGCCATTCAGGGAGCTCAGGAGGCGGCGGCCATTCAGGAGGTTCAGGTGGCAGCGGCTCTGGAAGGTCTGGCAGCTCTGGAGGGTCTGGCAGCTCTGGAGGGTCTGGCAGCTCTGGAGGGTCTGGCAGCTCTGGAGGGTCTGGCAGCTCTGGAGGGTCTGGCAGCACTGGAGGGTCTGGCAGCACTGGAGGATCTGGCAGCACTGGAGGGTCTGGCAGCACTGGAGGATCTGGCAGCACTGGAGGGTCTGGCAGCACTGGAGGTGGCGGTGGCAGCTCTGGAGGGTCTGACAGCACTGGATGGTCTGGCAGCACTGGAGGGTCTGGCAGCACTGGAGGTGGCAGTGGCAGCTCTGGAGGTGGCAGTGGCAGCTCTGGCAGTAACAGCTCTGGTGGTGGCAGCTCTGGCAGTAACAGTTCTGGTGGTGGCATCAGCTCTTGTAACTCAGGTGGTGGTGGCCATTCTGGTGGCTCAGGTGATGGTATTTCAGGAACTGAAACAGGAACTATGGCAGGAACGGACAAGGAACAGGAAACCATCTTGTGAGCAGGTGGCAGATTGGCGCTTACCACATTGTGAGCTGGAGGGCTGGTTGTGACCACATTGTGAGCTGGAGGACTGGAGTCGGCCATCTTGTGAGCTGGAGGACTGGAGTCTGCCATCTTGTGAGCTGGAGGACTGGAGTCGGCCATCTTGTGAGCTGGAGGACTGGAGTCGGCCATCTTGTGAGCTGGAGGACTGGAGTCGTCCATCTTGTGAGCTGGAGGACTGGAGTCGGCCATCTTGTGAGCTGGAGGACTGGAGTCGGCCATCTTGTGAGCTGGAGGACTGGAGTCGGCCATCTTGTGAGCTGGAGGACTGGAGTCGGCCATCTTGTGAGCTGGAGGACTGGAGTTGGCCATCTTGTGAGCTGGAGGACTGGAGTTGGCCATCTTGTGAGCTGGAGGACTGGAGTCGGCCATCTTGTGAGCTGGAGGACTGGAGTCGGCCATCTTGTGAGCTGGAGGACTGGAGTCGGCCATCTTGTGAGCTGGAGGACTGGAGTCGGCCATCTTGTAAGCTGGGAGTGTGGTGATGGAATGAGCAGCAAGCCCCGTTGCCAGCGGGTCTTGCTGTCCTTTGCCCCCCCCCCAAAAATATTTAGGGGTGTCCTCCACCTCTCCTACAGTGAAGGGGGACCCACTCATTTGAAGTGCAAGATCAATATAACCTTCTAGAGTCCCGTGGGGGTCATGCAAAGGCATTGTGGAATATAGGGGCTCAGAAAGTCCTCCACGAAAGAATATCATCAAACATAACTCACTCATGGATGTTATGTGTGCCAGTTCGATGAATTCCTCCACGTACTCCTCAATGGACCGTGCTTCCTGACGCAGACGCATGATTGCAATACCCACTGGATCCATGTTGTGGCCGAGTCTTCTGTAACGCCGGGGAGTGACACCAACAACAGAAGGTAGGATCCAATATGCAGGTTTTATTCACAGTCAGGCAAGCAGTGGTCAATACGGGAGCAAACAGATATATGTAGACAATCCAGAATCGTAGTCAGTAAACAGGCAATAGGTCGTAAGGCAGGCGGCTAAACAGGATGACAAGGATAAACAGGACTAAGAACAAAACACGGGAAAACAAGACCAGGATAACGCGTTGTAATGTCACCTTACAGATAAACAAGACTCGGCAAACTGAAGGGGTGAATGTGTGGCTTAAATAGTGTGTGTTAATCAGTCTCTGAAAGTCCTCAGGTGTGCAAATGTAATCAAGCTAGATGAATGAGCAGGTGTGTGGGCGAAGAGCATGTATGAAGTTGTAGTCCAGGAAAAGTGTAGTTCTAAGTGTATGTGTGTTTGCCAGCGACATCTGGTGTTGTTCGCTGGTGAACATGACAGGTATTCTTGAAAGAAATAAGTTTTTTATTTGTTTAATGTTTACTTGACTTGTGGTTTGCAGCACAGGCACTTTTCTGTAACCGTGCTGTGCTCTTTCTGTTTGAACCTTTGGAAGTGCTGACTGACAGGTGCGCGATGCGTGAGGTCAGGAAACACGACGAAGCTTTCAGTTAAGATGAACACAGTTTCTATAGTTATACTTTATTTAGAGATAAAGGTATATGGCTCTGCATATAATCACTCTATCTTGCTGGAGTTTATAGCCGTTTCGCTTTACTTCAGGACGCATTAATGCCGCTCTGAAGGTCTAATCGCTGTTTTAAGTTATCCAGAGCTGTATGAATGTACAAATCTTGAATATTACAATAGTATTAAATATTACAATTGTAACAACACAAACAGCAACACTTTTGCACAATCGATACCCAGCTGATTCAGTCGTTTCATAAGAGGACCGCGCCTCTTCTTTTTTCCTTGTCAACATAAAGGCAGTGAGATGCGCCTTATTTTCGGCCCCTTGTTCAACTGCAAGGCATAGGCCTACTTAATTTGCAGGACGATAACGGATTATTGTGCCTACAGACACATTTGCCAATAAATGCATATTTTCCGTGAAGCGAGCAATTTAAGTCAGCTATTTTTATTTGACGGAAGAAAAAACATGATTGGAAAAAAACAGCCTATGTCGGTTGTTAAGAAGAATCAGTCAGTATTTTTGTTTTGTAATATAAATTAATTATTTAAGTGAAAATAATTTAGGGCAGTCCTATTTATTTTATTCATTTTATTTATTCTGCTCTTCTGTGCTTAACACTGCAGGTGCGTGAAGATGCTCTGTTTTTCTGTTCTGTTATTAATATATAAATATAAAAATAAATCAGTATTTTGAAATGCAATATTTAATGTGTCAGACAAAAAATAGACACGTCAATTTATTTAATATAAAATTAATAGTAATCTGACCAATTAACCCTTAATAAGCGATTAATGAGCGGTGGTTGTCATTTAGCAAAATTAACGAAATGAGCATCCCTAGTAGCCATTTAATTTACTTGTTCTATGTAAGAGAACTTGATTGAAAAATAATTTTCAACATGCTTGAACCATCTACACAATGGAGTTTAGTTCTGTTTGGTTTTTCGACAGTATTTTGTTACAAAGAAAACAGTGATATAGCTTTGGCTATTTATTTATTTTATACATGGCTATTTATATTATTAATAATTTGCATAGTTAATATTGTTCTTTGATGTTCAGTTTAAAAAGATTTTTCAAATGTTATTTATTAAAAAAAAAGTTTTACAAATCTTTTTTTTCCCACCCCCCACAAAAAATAAATAAATAAATAAATAAAAAATTGTGATACGAATCGAATCGTGGGTCAAAAATCGTGATACGAACCGAATTGTGGGTTTGGTGTATCGTTACAGCTCTACTTTCTATCCAAAGATGCGACCTAGACTTATGAGTAACCCTGGAATATAGCATAAAAATATGCGCAAATAAAGCAGTGTTTCCATCCAATCAGTCAAAGTGAGCAAAATCTTCACTCTTCCTGCTAGAATTGCACAAATATCAGACAGAAAAATGTAGTTGAGTGCATTGGGGTTTACCACTGTGGTGTTTTTTCTTCTCTAATAACTGAGTTGTGCCTGATGATTGTGAAAATGAACTGTCCACCAAACACCAAATTCAGTATCTCAGAAAATGAGAATATTGTGAAAAGGTTCATCATTGAAAACACTTGGTTCCACACTGTAATCAGCCAATTAACCCAAAACCCCTGCAAAGCCCTTTAAATGGTCTCTCAGTCTAGTTCTGTAGGCTACACAATCATAGGGGAGACGGCTGATTTGACAGTTGTAAAAAAGGTAACCATTGACACCTTGCACACAGAGGGCAAGACACAAAACGTCATTGCAAAAGAGGCTGGCTGTTCAGAGAGCTCTGTGTCCAGGCACATTAATAGAGAGGTGAGGGGAAAGAACAGATGTACAAAAATGTGAAGCAATAGGGATAACCACAGCCTGGAGAGAAACTGCAGCTGGAGCCAGTGCTTCAAGAACCCCTACGCACAGACATCTGCAAAACGTTGGTTTCAGCTGTTGCATTTCTCATTGTCAAGCCACTCTCGAACAACAGACAGCGTCGGATGTGTCTTGCCTGGGGTAAATTTAGCATTTCCTTTGAAAACCAGGGTTCCAGAGTCTGGAGAAAGAGAGGAGTGGCACACAATCCACAGGGGTTGCTTGAGGTCCAGTGTAAAGTTTCCACAGTCAGTGATGGTTTGGAGTGCCATGTCATCTACTGGTGTTGCTCCACTGTGTTTTCTGAGTTCCAAGGTCAATGCAGCTCTATACCAGGACATTTAAGAGTACTTCATGCTTCCTGCTGCTGAGCAGCTCTATGGAGATGCAGATTTCATTTTCCAACAGGACATGACACCTGCGCACAGTGCCAAAGCTACCAGTAACTGGTTCAAGGACCATGGTATCCCTGTTCTCAATTGGCCACCAAACTCACCTGACCTTAACCTCGTTGAAAATCTATGGGGTATTGTAAAGAGAAAGATGTGATATGCCAGAGCCAACAATGCAGAAGAGCTAAAGGCCACTATCAGAACAACCCGGACTCTCAGAACACCTAAGCAGTGCATAACACAGACTGATCCACTCTGTGCCAAACCGAATAGCTGCAGTCATTCAGGCTAAAGGAGCCCACACTTAGTATTGAGTACTGTGCATGCTCATACTGTTCATCAAGATTTCAAAAAATCTTTTCTTTGTATTGGTATAGAAGTTAAATAATTTGGGTTTGTTTATTATGTGTAATCAAAAAGAAAATAAATAAACACTTGAAATATGTCAGTCTTTGTGGAATAAATGTGTACATTATACAAGTTTCACTTCTTAAATGGAGTTAGTGAAATAAATGAACTTTTGATGATATTCTAATTATATGAGCAGCACCTGTATTCTATTTCAGCAATAGTATTTATGACATTAAATATTTAGTATGTATTTTGGCTTTGTTTCTGTCACTTTTATTTCCATAGTTCATGCATTATCTTTTTTATGCAAGCATACACATCTATCTTTGTTGCCCAGTTTATGCTGAATTAAAAAACTTTAATTGTCATACGTAAAATATATAAGCACAAACTACTATACATATATGCATATTTTTAACATTAAACAAACAGTTCATATGTGAGTAGTAATGTGAAGCACAAAATACCTTTGAGCAGATGATGGTGTTTTCTCTCTGAAGTTTGGTAGAGGATGTTCTTTAGACCGGTCACTCTTCAGAGACACAGAGCTGGACACACATGATCCTGATCTCACACTGAACACACAAACACACCACAGGAATATGAATATATGAATTTGGTCTTTTCATCACTTTCAACAGAACAACTGTTAATGCATTAGATGCAAACTGAACTGCTCTATGTTGAATGTACAGAAGTCTGTGTACTACCAAAAGATTATGCCTCAACTCATTCACCAGAATAAAGATCATTAGGTAGATGACTGTGTGGTATGTTTATTATTTAAAGGAGAAATGGCTTAGATAAGGCAGTCAGGTAACAATTTGAAAGATGAGATAGCACAATTTTCACAACAACTCTGAATTATTGCTATACATTTGCAGCAGAGGAAGAAGAATTGTTTTCCCCCACACCAAATCCACCCCCAGGCCACACCCCCAACAATAACACGACGTCACCCAAGACCATACTATTAGAAAATGGTACTGAATATCCAGATTTTTCAAGGTATCATATAAAAAGTAGAAATGTGTAAGAATTAAGTGGATACACATATTAATAATTTTACAGCAATAAAATCTCATGATGAATACTGAAATTTTGGCAAACAGTCCATGTGTGAGCAATAATGTGAAGCACAAAATAACACAAAATACCTCTGGCCAGATGATGTTGTTTTCTCACTGAACTACTATACATTTATGCATATTTTTAACATTAAACAAACAGTCCATATGTGAGCAGTAATGTAAAGCACAAAATACCTTTGAGCAGATGATGGTGTTTTTTCGCTGAATTTTGGTGGATCTTCTTTTGACCAGTCACTCTTCAGAGACACAGAGCTGGACACACATGATCCAGATCTCACACTGAACACACAAACACACCAGAGGAATAAACTGCAGGACAAACTTCAGTCTCCTTTAAAGGTGCAGTATGTAGGATTGACATATGAATAGTGGTGGAACTAGGTATTGCAGTCCAAATTCAAAATATTGGAGATTTTTTTTTTTTTTTTTTTTTAGTTGACCCCTCTGATGATGACTCACATAAGCAGGTTGCCAGAATAAAGTTGTACAGGACTTAGCAACACAAATAAGTGCATTGTTGTTGGTGTATGTTCATCAGAGAAAGTGTTGAAATAATGATGTAAAAACAGAGTCAATACCTGTGTTTCTCTGAGAGAGAGTCTTTTACTCGCTCCTCTGCCATACTGCAGCTAAAACATCAATGCAGCCATTAGCAGAGCTTTGAGGAAACAATCAGCCGCTGACCATCACCTGGAGATTACATAATGAGGGATAGAACACTTACATAGTTTTCATTATTTAACATCATTCAAAGCACTCCACATGATCCAGTCTACGGCACACCCAAAACATGTGACTAAAATAAGCTGGTTTCAAGCCACATCTAGGGCAACTACCTCTTATTTTATAATCTATGCATACCTGAAACGAGCAGATCTGAACAGATATATCACCCAGGTGAAACTATCGTCCCGTCCACTAAAGACAAATTTATGAATAACTTACCTGATTTTTCTCTATTTCTAATGCAAAATGACCATGTTGTAGTAACAAGCAGTATGTATGCTATCTTTACCAACACATTAAACACTGTGGCACCCATCAAATCAGAAAAGGCTAGAGAGAAGAAAACTACACCATGGTATAACAATTATACTTAAACTCTCAATACAGCAACTCGTACCCTTAAGGCTAAATTAGAGGTCTGCAGAATTGCATACAAAGATAGTATGTCCAGCTATAGGAAGGCTCCAAAATCTTATTTTAAGGTTCTTATTTAACACTGTTGCTAAACTAGCAAATGGTTGTTTTCTGAAGAAAATGTCCCTACGCAAATTAGTAGTGATGTTTTTTTCAGTGATAAAGTAGACTTTACACAGGAAAGAACAGGTTAAACATCTTTTTTTACTTCTGCAGCAAGCAACTGACATGAATACTCATGAGATTCTTCTGTCTGTCCTCGAGACAACAAACAAGTTAGTTTGTTAATAGAATATTTCAAGAAGTAAAAAAAATATATATATAATATTATTTAGTCTGTCAAGATAACTTCAAGTGGTAGCCAATTTTTAATAATTGATTTTATTTTTTATTAATTAATTTAATAAAATTCATCAGCTGGCAGTTAAGGGTTAAATGTAGTTTGTTTAAGGAACATAAGCTTGTTGTTGTTGTTGTTGTTTTTTGCAGTTTTCTTCCTGATCAACTGGAAGGTCTGCTTTAACTTTACTTTCGAGTTCAAGACTCTGTGTTAGGAGTTTTTTTTTTTCAAATGATCTGAAACACTCAAGTCAGACTGATATAGAAAAGTACAAATATTTTCAATAAATTAAAAAGTATACTTGACATTGTGTTTAAATGGTATTTGAGACTGACAACTTCAGGATCAAAAAAATCCCATCATCATTTCCAAGAGTTCATGAGCTCACATTTAGCTGATGATTGATAATTGATGATAATTGAGCCTTAAACAATCATATTCATGTGATCCTCGCAGAATTAGTTCATAAATAAACTTCACGTAAATCTTATCTATGCCAACAGGCCATAAGTCCGTCTCACTATTGCTGTCTTCCAGCCATTATAGCACAGACACCACAAGTGTTGTTCCACACAAGTTGCAAAACTGAAGCTAGTACCAGCCGACAATTAAAAGAACTAAAGCCTTTGCGAAATCTGTCAAAATACAGCACTGGAAGTAACGGGTATAAATGTCTTTCAGCCAAAAATCTAGTTAGGAAGATGAGTAAAAACATAAGCAGAGCCTGTCAGTTTTGTGTATAAGTAGCATACATTTACAGTGCAATAAGCAGACCTTTTTGTCCCATGTTACTTACAATCAAGGAGGCATTCAGCGATTCAACAATAAAAGGCAATACACACCAGAAGTGATATTTATACATAGGAACTGTTAGTGCTCAAAGAAGTAAGTGCTAGTTAGAGTTTGGAGGTTCTTTTTTTTTCTATAAAGAGAGGAGTGTTTCTACAGATGGTTTGTCAAGCCCTCTCACCACTTCTTAAATGCATGTTTTTATATGGAGTTATTACAGGAACGTGTCTGGTGCAAATTTGCTGGTGCAAGTGTTTGATAAAGTGTCAGAGAGATAAAAGAGTGTGTTTTCTATAGGTGGTTTATACAGCCCACTCACCTGTGTGAGGCACACTCAAAATTGATAATGTTTTGGGGTTGTTGTGTGGTGAAGTGGGAAGAGAATAGGAGGGCCTAATTTTTTGTTCAGGTTATAAGAATTGAAATATTACAAATATTTTTAATGTCTTTGACAATTCAAAACATGAGCTGAAAACAGAGACTGTTGACCACAACCCAGCAGGTGGGAATGTGGGAAAAACCAGTTCCTGCTGCATTTGCATCTGAGTCTGCTGAAACTCGGCTTCAACCACGTCAACTCACACATATGGTCATTTCAATGTTTGAATGTTCTAGATTAACCAAAGTGACTTTATCTATCATGTTTCATATCATTTGAAATGTCTCAGTGCGATTGGTACAATGGTCTCATTCTCTCAGAAATAGACTTCAGGCATCTTTTGAACCACTGTGAAGGGTGTGACTTTTCCACAGGCAGCACTAAATGCAAATGCCTTTTGTTATGCACACACCCCCTTCCTTGAGGGAATTCTTGGATTATTTAAGGTAAGGTTTGAGAAAGGCTCAGGGCGATTCTGCTTACCCAGATCAGCCTATATTTTGAAGTCAGGTATGCATCTTTTCATCTTGGATTTGTCTTTGATAATTTGATGTTTTGTATTGATCGTTTATGAATTAAATTATTGAATTGGCATAATACATTTACCTGACTAATAAATTAAGTTTTGAATTATTCAATCCTCGTGTTATTATCACTGGTAAATGTTGTTGTTCATAGCACTACAAGCCACTGTACAGGTTAGTAACGGACTAAAACATGTTAGACGGAGCAGCGTGGCACGCTATACAATGTTGTTAGAGATCTGACTAACATATTGGCATTAATTCAAGTATACTTAGACTGTAAAAGGCCAACTATGAGTTTTTTATTTAGAACAACAAAATATTGTTAAAACTAATCTAAATGTGGGTATTTAGGCCTTCATCTACAAACTTATAATCCTGTGCGATTATTATTAAAATACTTTGTCTTGATTAAGTAGATAACAGATCTATGGGGACCACATAAAAATCTCCTAAATTGAGTAATGTAGGGTTCTGCCTTTTTAGCAGAGTGGTTAATCAACTCTGTTTAATGAATAAGACTGACAAGCTTGTATTAAGAGATTGTATACCCGGCCGGTGCAATACTCGAAACACTATGGGAATCTGAATAAATGAGAATAAGGTATAATAACTGTAGGAACTCATCGGCATTTTTCAGTGGTCAACACAAGTTGAATCTGAAATCTTGGGCATCTCCAATGGTCTCATTCATTGAACTAGCTTGAGGGCTTATACCATCAGGATAACAGAGCGCCAATTGATTTTGGGCTCCTCTGACCAGTACTTCTCCGCAGATGTTCTGGTACCCTTCGGCTAACTAGCCAATGATTAATTAAATCAGTTAAATTAAAACACAATGGCCCTTACAGGATCTTCAGCGGAAACCATTTCACGAGACTTTTGATTGACTCCTGGTCATGTGCTCGCCTTGGGCACATCCTGCTAGAAGCACAATTTCGTAGAGACAAAGAGATCTCTAGAAACATTACTGCATATGAACAAAAGCTAATCTCTTAATGTTAGAACTAAGGCAGATGTATCTTTGAATAATATGCCATAATGTTCCTCATATGCTGTTTATTCCAATCAACCAGGTTAATCAATGTGTTGTTTTAACCCTTATAACAGAGAAAAATAATCTGTATGTGTCTGAAATGTATGATGTCTGGTATTGAACGAAAGCTAGTGACATTTGCAATACGAAAGAATATTCAATCATAATCTAAAATAATGTGAAAGGAAACAAAATAATCTTCTCAATGTTTTATAATTGGAGTCAGATAAAACGAGGATAAATATATTAATATTCTAAACAACCTCATACTAAAATTGGAGTCAGATATGAGTTAAGTTTAATATAAATCAACATTGTGCACTGGAAAGACCATGCAGTGAACCTTCATCCACCAGTGGATACCGTCATTGGACCAACTGGCTGGACCCTACAAGGTGATCTCGGAAGAGATGTGTTTTTACCTGTTTTAATACCAGTGAATCAGCAGACTTTGTGGGAATGGGAAGATCATTCCATCGGTAATGTTTTGTAAAGTGACTTGTAGACTCTTTGTGATGGTACCACAAGGAAATGCTTTCTCACTAACCAAAAGCCCCTGGATGGTATGTAGACCTTCAGCAGCAGGTGGAGGTAAGAGGATGCAGTGCCAGTGGCTGTCCTGTAAGCGAGCATCACTGAATTGAACTTGATGCAATCCTCTACTGGTAACCAATGCAGAGAGGTAAAGAGAGGTGTTACACTCCAGTTGGGCTCACTGAAGACCTGATGAAGAATCTTACGATTCATCATATCAAAAGCAGCAGACGGGTTCAGTAGAAATGATTATTTAGAGCCTGCTTGGGGAATGAGGTTACCCAGGTCTGCTTAAAGATGGTTGGGAATGAGTGGAGTAAAGTGTTTATGGTGTGGGTTAGGGCCGGCACTATGGTTAGGGAAATGTTCTGGAGGATGTGTGAGAGAATTGGATTCAGAGGTGGAAACAAAATGCAACGTCCCCACAACGTTGGAATAAAACATCAATCTGACGTCATGTTAATGTCTTGTGACGGCTGGGTGTTTAAGGCCATTTGGGTCATCATACAGTAAACATCCGTCATCTTCTCATCAGTGACATCATCTAAACAGGCTCTAAGTCAATGCGTGTAAAGATTTTGGACCTCTTCTTGGACATTTTTAATGTTTCCAAACAGTTCGCTGCTATTCTAAATCGCCCATGTCTTGAGGTAGTTCATTATGATGTGATTTACCTTCTATGTGCGATATGACTGGACAGGAATCACAGGACAAATTTTTCTATCCCCATTGACAAGAGAAATCTGTGAGAAACACGTAAACCCGGGACATGAAGCTCTAAGTGGTGATTGGAACCAATTTGAATGTATAATTGAAGAGTATGAGAGCAGATATAAATCAAAACTGTAAATTGATTCATAAACAATAAATGTGACCTGTTTATAATTAGAAATAGTCTAAATTTTCCTTTTATTGGCAAAATCATTAAAAAAGTTGTTTTTAATCAGGTTATCAAGTTCTTAAACTTCAGGGGGTGTTTAGACAATTTTCAATCTGGTTTCAAAGCACATCACAGTACAGAGAGCGCCCTTATAATGATAATCAATGATATACGCCTAAATACAGATTCAGGTAAAATAACAGTGTTGGTATTGCTCGATCTCAGTGCTGCATTTGACACTGTCGATCACAGCATACTTCTGAATAGGCTGGAAAACTGGGTTGGGCTGTCTGGCACGGTCCTCAAATGGTTCAGATCTTACCTTAAAGGTAAAGGTTACCATGTGAGTATAGGTGATCACAGGTCGAGGTGGACACCCATGACATGTGCAGTCCCACAAGGCTCGATTCTGGCACCTCTCCTGTTAGCCAAATAATGAGAAAGAACAACATCTCTTACCACAGCTATGCTGATGACACACAGATCTACCTAACCCAGGGGTGGGCAAACTCAATCCTGGAGGGCCGGTGTCCTGCACAGTTTAGCTCCAACTCTTATCGCACTTATCTGCTAATAAACTTCAAGTGATCTTGAAGACACTGATTAGCATGTTCAGGTGTGTTGGAGCTAAACTTTGCAGGTCTCCGGCCCTCCAGGATCGAGTTTGCCCACTCCTGACCTAGCCTTACTGCCTAATGACTACAGCCCCATTGACACCCTCTGCCAGTGCATTGATGAAATTAACAGTTGGATGTGCCAAAACTTTCTTCAGTTAAACAAAGAGAAAACTCAAATTATTGTGTTTGGGAACAGAGATGAGGTTCTCAAGGTGAATGTGTACCTTGGCATTAATGGTCAAACAACAAAAAATAAGGTCAAGAATCTTGGTGTGACTCTGGAGTCAGATCTGAGTTTCAACAGTCATGTCAAAGCAGTCAGTAAATCAGCATACTATCATCTCAAAAACATAGCAAGAATCAGATGCTTTGTTTCCAGTGAAGACTTAGAGAAAATTGTTCATGCTTTTATCAGCAGCAGGGTGGATTACTGTAACGGCCTCCTCACTGGTCTTTCTGAATTTCCAGTGTATGATATGTGGTATATAAATAAACTTGCCTTGCCTTAATTTGATGGTCACTTAAAATTTGAGTCAAATTAAATTCAGAGCAGAAAACAAAGATTTCAGAAGCTCTAGAAAAGACTTACAGGCATTTAAACTTCGACCAGATTACATTCCAGGACTGATAGAATGTGCTCATGTGCAGTGTGTATTAACCCTCAAGAGACTAAAGCAGCTATTGATACCAACCAAAAGCAAAACTGTATTGTTTTAGATAATCCAGTATTGGTGCATATCAAAATACCTATATATTTGACAACATTACTGCAGGTATATCCTGAAATATTAATGACTGTGGGCGAGTCATCAAACCAAAACCACTGCAGCTGAAAATATTCATACTGTTTCTCTAAACACAAGTGTGCTAATAGAATATTTCAAGAAGATATAAAAGGTATTTGAGATTAAATCTGAGAGGTCTCTTAAAAATACTCAAAGCAGTATTGAACCTATAAAAGATGATTAAATAGTTTGTCATGATATTTTTATTTATTTAGTTAGTACTAAAAGCGCGTCAAGCTGACAGTTAAGGGTTAAATGCAGATTGTATAAGAAACATCAGCTTGTTTTTCAGGAGAGCTTCTTCCTGTTCAACTGGAACATCTGGTTTAACTTTACTTTCGAGTTTGAAACTCTCAGTGTTTAAAATTATGTTTTGTGCTGAATGATCTGAAATGATCAAGTCACCATGATATAGAACAGTACAAACATTTTCACGGGATTGAAATTAAAGTGTTTTTGATACAAAGTTCAAATGACTGTTTTGAAAAAAATCAAAAGTTTGTTTAATCAAAAGTTTGAGGCTTTGATCTTCAGGATCAGACATTTAAATCACACTCACACATAAAACCCCTTCATCATCTCCACAAATCAGCGTAATGTAGAAGTGTTAAACTCACATGCAGAAGTACAGACGCTCTTGTGCAGCAGGAACACGATCTGAGCTCTTTCACTCTTTCAGTTCACTAAATAACACATGTGTGATTTACAGGTATATCCTGAAATATTAGTGGCGCTGACATGAATATTTATCATATTCTCCTGACTGTGGGTGTGTCTTCAAGACAACACACAAACCACTGGAACTTAAAATATTTGTGAACATGAAAGTTTTTTTTATGTTTTTTAGTACAGCCTAAGAAAACAATTCTGTTAATGCATGTCAGTTTTTAAATACAATATATATATATATATATATATATATATATATATATATATATATATATATATATATATATATATAGTGCAACAGAAATATATACTTCTGGAGCTTTTCAGACATGTAATACATGTTACATATGGCTGCTGTATTTTGTTGTCTATTTTTAAACACTTAAAATTGGTCTTTAAAATTTGGTATTTATTTTCCAATAAACTTCAATTTATTTTAGTCCAACCCTGTTTCAGCTGTAGTTTAAAATGTCTTGAGGAAATAGTTTGCTCCCTTCACATTCCTCCAGCCAATCACACTCAATGCTGCAGTTTGTAATACAAAGCATTTTTATTATTAAATATCACTGCAGTTCATTTCATATGTCACTAATTGCACAATAACACTAACACAATCATTTAAATATGCTACGTAAATCAGTCTACAGAGCAACGACCAAGTTTTCAAGTTTACCCACCCAATAACTTGTTTTCAGGTTATTTTTATTTTAAGACCATGAGCTACAAGTCAAAACAAATTCGATATGCTGTAATATATTTAATGTTGTTTAATTTTGCATAAGCAAAGAGCAGTATAGCCTTAATTACACATTTTTAAAAGATTGTGAGAGGTTTCTCGGTTGATCCGCTGTAATTGCACTTAAACACTATATACCTATTCCATTTATAACACTGCAAACTTGACTTCGCAGGCTGGTCATCTTTAAATGCAAAAGGCATTTATTATACCTAGACTGCTGCTGCATATGGGATGTTTCTCTACACAACTGTAAAAGTGCGCTTTTTAGCAATGTCAAAATGAAAGCAAACATTCAAAGGGCTATGCGTTGTCAATTTTAGCTTAATTGTAATCATAGTAATAATAATATTAATGAATAAATTAAAATATTATTTATAGTGTAGCCTACTGTGGGACTGTGCAGTGAACTATTTATTTTTATTAAAACATTTTATTAGGCTACATCTTCCCGAACAACTAATGTGAAAATGACTGGCAGTTGAGTCTCTGCTAAAATTTATTTAACAGCAAATTTCTTCTGCGTTTCTTCCTTTTAGAGCTCAAGAGAGTTGTGTTTAAAGATTTATTTGACCAAAACATGTAATTAATTAAGCTGATCATCTCATGTCACCCACTTTTCTCCCTTGTGAGTTGAGTGCGCCTCCATCGCCGTGTCCACGTTTTATTTTCGGGCGCACCTGACCTGACGCGGGGACCGGATCTCTGGACTATAGGACTAGCTTTAATCTCACAATTTTCATAATTTAATTGCTATATATATATATATATATATATATATATATATATATATATATATATATATATATATATATATATATATATATATATATATATCATATATTTTAAAATATTTAAATGTGTGTTCTAAAGGTTGGAACGACGGGAGAGTTTGTAATTAATGACAGAAATAATTTTAAGTTTTTACTTATCCCCTATGCCCTATTAATTTAGAACAATATAACATTTAAACATTGAATGATTAAAAATAAAAAAGCATTAAGATCATCTTTCTTAGGTGTAATTTGCTTTTTACCTATATTTACAGTTTAGTTTTAGCGATCTTCATATTTACAGTTGTGCTCCCTTTGCAGTGCACTTTAAAAACACTGATGTCATTTTGAACATAGCCTTAAGTTAAAGCTATAGGTGACCTATTATTTAAAAGCGGAATTTATGTTACATCTCCAAAGCTTGTGAAAACAAAAAGCATACGTGAATTCTTTTGATTTATATAGGTTATTTATTAAATATCTGTATGACACGGGCCTGCCGGTTAGAACTTTCTGCTCTGGTTTACAAGTGTCAAATTGTAAAAGTAGACTTTTCTAAAAATAAATAAACAATACCCTACTTATTATTATTATTATTATTATTAATAATAATAATAACAAGAAGAAGAAGAATCTCCATTATCATAATTAATATTATTATTAAAAAAAATTATTTCTAATACACAAAAATAAAAATAATAGTTATTATCATCATAGTCATCATTATTATTATTATTATTATTAAATTATTATTTTTTAATTTCCTAATATATAATAAATATTAAATTTCATTTTATAATAAATCGCCTAGTATTTATTTATTCATATGATTTATTTGCAGAATCTGGGGGCAACACAACTAATTTGTACATGCACCTTTAACGCACCTACTTGATGTTTAACTCTGGGTGGGTCGCCGGTAGATAAGATCAATAGCCATAAATCCGCAATGCATACTCTCATTTTAAAAATCACGCGACCATCATCTTACAATTTTAAATAATAAATAATCTTATTTATTAAAACGAGTGATGAAGCAATGCAGCGCCATTAATAAGCCTAGCCAACTGCAGAGAAACAAAGCAACCATTGCGGCATCCGCAGTAATTACTTTTTCCGAAGTTCAGCTCTTCTTTTTTGCACTTGTTTATTATGCGTTTATTGTTAAAAAATCAATAATGAATAGGCCGACAGGAGTGTATTCTGTGTGTGTGCGTATGTTATCACTGAACAGAAAGTTGCTTTGTCTGTCTGGCAATATTTCGGCTTTTAATCGAATGAAAAGTTAATTTAGATGAGTCAATATTTTTTAAAAAATGCAGTAAAGTAACTTTGACATGAGGCCACACTAGAATCTGGGGTCTGATCTCATCTCGTTCTCTCTCGCTGTCATCCAGACACTTGATACAGACGCCACACAGTCCCAAAACGGTACCAGCTGACAGGTAGAATAGCTGAAGCTTTTGCGAAATCTGTCAAAATACAGCGCTTAAATTAACAGGCATATGTCTTTGAGCCAAAAAAGTCTTTCTGTAGGATATGTAAAAACGCAAGAGCCAGTGTAGAAGTTGTGTCGCCTACTAATTATATTTATTCTAATAAAATGAAAACCAAAATAAACAATTCATTGCATTTTTTGTTTGATAAAAATATACAGAAACGAAAAAAATCAAAGGGTGGCTAGTTTTTATTAATGTGTTTTAATATTAATAAAAATATGCTCAGCCTATTTAAGCTTAATGGTTACACCGCCAATAAATGTCTCAGTCATTTAAAACATGCAATTCATAACACACCAGCAGGGCTGCGTTTCTCAAACAACTCACCACTGCACTATCATACGATGCATTGTTTGGGGAAAGAACTAGTGACGAATGTTTCCCAAAATTCTCTGTCGCTTACCCATCTCTTGAACCACGTTAGTTATAGCGTAAAAGGCCCATATATTTTAAACGGGGAGAAACTACTTTTTTAAAAAAAGAACCCCATCATTTATTTGTGCAAATAATATTGTTTTACAAGCACGCATTTAAAATAAAAATACTAAAAATATTAGTTTTGCCAAAAACATGCACTCGCTTTTTATATTAACTGACATATATATTAATGCCACATATAGATCCAATGTTTCCTTTACTAATATTATTGAGAATGTGACATATACTAAATCAAATCACTTACAAAAGCTAACACGTATTCTATATTCATATATTAATCATATGAATAAATGAATAATGAGGCTATTTATTATAAAATGTATTTTTTATTATATATTAGGAAATGAAAAAAATCCTAATTTAATCATAATATTAATAATACCAATGATGATCATGATGAGGATGATGATGTCTGAAAGATAACATTATTAGCGTGAAAAACAAATTCATATATATTCATTCATATATATATATATATATATATATATATATATATATATATATATATATATATATATTAGCAATAAACTGTAGTATGGTTCAAAAGCATATTTTTACTATAGTTTTTTCATGCGAGTAGCTTACAGTTGTTACGTCAATGGCAGAAAATATATTTCAGTTCAGTAGAAAACTTATTTCTCCTTTGTATTATAGTATCAATTTAAAAAATGCAGATTTCCTTTATGTCTCACATTCATATTTTTTATTTCCTGTTCTCCATCTTGATTTTATGAGTCACCAGAATCTCTTGATTACACCCAAAGTTCTGCTGATAATTTTTTTTTTGCAAGCATTCACTTTAATAAGTCAATAACAGATTATTAATATCAAATTAAAGATCATTTCACCAAGCTCATACCACAGTGCTAAAAAACATGATGCTTTTGATTTATACAACTAACAATCTCCCTAATAGAGCATGTGCTGACTACTGACAATTTGTAAAGGTAAAAAACAATATAAGTACTGTTCAGTAACACTCTTTTTACTAATACGGTTCAAGTATAATTGAATAAGACTCCCAATTTATGAATAGTTAACTGGTAATCTGGAACCTTCAACCTTCATTAAAATATCAATTGTTAAAAAAAGTTATATTACTGAATAAAAAGAGTTAATATATGGACAACTACTATACATTTGTCTTCTTTTGATACACAATTTTAAACATGTGGTTAAAAACTTATCTTAATTAATGGCTTAAAATTATCTTTTATATTTTTTTGGTAGGCCAGAGAAAAAGTTGGCAGGACAAGTAAAAATCTTTTCCTCTGGCCACACCAGGCCAGTAGAAAAAAATCTTAAGTGTTGAGCCCTGTTGACTAATTCTCATTCTCATTAAAATTCAAATGTGCATGGTTTTAAGATATTACTTTCGATTATATATATATATATATATATATATATATATATATATATATATATATATATAATGTAGGTAACACTTTCTTTTACAACCCGCAAAGTACCGCGTTGTTGTAAATGAGGGCGATGCCAACCCTCTTGTGCACCACCAGAGGGAACCATCGCCAGAATTCTGATTCGACTCACGGACTCAAAATCCCATAAGCCCTGCTACCTGGCACTGATTACGGTCCAGGTGCAACTCATCAGCTCTCGTGTATATATACCACACTCACGCTCCGGTTCGTTGCGAAGTCTTGATTTGCCTGGCTGTCATTTCTGAGCGTTCCATACTCCCTGCTTCGGACTGATCTGTGTTTCTGACCCTGTGCTTGTTCTACGATTACGAAAGACATCTGCCTGCCCCTGATCTCCAGCCTGTTATTCTGACCAGTAAGATATCTGCCTGCCTTTGAACTTTTGCCTGTCCCACGTTCTGTCTCCTGGATTGCCCCTTTGTGTTTGTTTGTATGTGTGCTCTTAATAAAGCTTGCAAATGGATTCAATGCCTTCTGACTCATCACAACAGAAGACTTCGCCACTACAGAATCCAGCAGCTTTAGCACAAGTCTCGACTGAACTTTCCGCTCAAGCCACTCAGTTAGCCACCCATCATCAACAACTCACCCATCTAACTTCTCTCACGGAGGAACTGGTGAGAGCTATGCAGCAACTCCGTCATCCGAATCCTGCAGTTACCCCGCCTGCTACCATGACAGCTTCTCAACCAACGCATGTCTCCAATGCTCCGGCTACCGTAAGTCCCCGATTAGCTTTTCCTGAAAAGTTTGATGGGTCACCTTCTCGCTGCAAAGGCTTCTTATTGCAATGCAAACTATTTGTTAACCAACAACCTGCATTATATCCCACTGATTCTAGTCGGGTGGCTTTTGTATGCAACCTGTTAACGGGGAAAGCGCTGGAATGGGCTACAGCGATATGGAAGGAGGAGGAATGTAACTATCCCACATTTGAAACTTTTCTCAAGCAATTTCGGGAAGTGTTCGAGCACCCAGCAGATGGGAGAAGTCCCGGTGAGCAGTTACTTTCTCTTACACAGGGGCGTAACACAGCTGCAGAATACGCCCTGTCATTTCGCACTCTCGCCGCTCAAACTAACTGGGTTGAGGATACACTGAAGACACTATTCAGACGGGGTCTGAATACCAATCTACAATCTGAATTGGCTTGCCGTGACGAAGGAAAGAAATTGAACGAACTCATTGAACTTACCATCCGTCTTGATCATCTGATTCGCAGCCGTAGAAATCATCGCACACAGCTCCATGTTTCAAGTGACACGCCCCCTGATGAACCCATGCAACTGGGTTTCACCCGTCTCACCCATGAAGAAAGAATGCATCGATTGCAAAATCATCTATGCCTGTACTGCGGTCAATCAGGGCACAGGAAATCCACCTGCAGCGTACGACCTCAGACACCAGTTCAATCGGTGAGTCCTTCCCATGTTCCTGCACTTTTCAGTGTACTGATTCCTGTGATTATTAAATTTGATAAAAGAATGATTAATACTACGGCTCTTGTCGACTCTGGATCTGCCGGAAACTTTATATCTAAGAAATTTGCTTTATGTCACGAACTATCTCTCAGCTCATATGATTCCTGTCTTGCAGTGGAAGCACTAGACGGTCGTCCTGTGGGTGAAGGACGCATCCGTATGATTACGAATAAGCTACAGTTACAAGTTGGTGTTCTACACATTGAAGAAATGCAATTCTACATTATTGATTCAGTTAATCATCCACTGGTGTTGGGACTGCCCTGGTTAAGGCGACATGATCCTCATATCTCCTGGAGGGACGGACAGATATTGCAGTGGAGTGAGTCATGCATGAAACAGTGCATCCAGCCCATTCACAAAATTCCATTACGAACCACCAATGTGTTACCTGAACTCGTTGATGAACTAATCCCCATTGAGTACCATGACTTACATGAAGCTTTTAGCAAACAAAAAGCTACTCAACTTCCCCCACATCGACCAAGTGATTGTGCTATTGAGTTAATTCCAGGTTCAAGTCCTCCAACGGGTCGAATATTCCCTCTGTCACAACCTGAGCACAAGGCAATGTCTGAATATATCAACGAGGAATTGGCCAAGGGTTTCATCCGACCTTCTACATCGCCTGCTTCAGCTGGATTCTTCTTTGTAAAGAAGAAAGATGGCAGTTTACGTCCCTGTATTGATTACCGAGGGCTCAATGAAATCACCGTAAAATTCCGCTATCCATTACCCCTCGTACCTCCTGCCCTGGAACAATTAAGAAAGGCTAGATATTATACCAAGCTTGATCTTCGCAGTGCATATAACCTTGTCAGAATCCGTGCTGGTGACGAGTGGAAGACCGCGTTTTCCACCACTAGGGGGCACTATGAGTACACGGTAATGCCCTTCGGCCTGTCAAACTGTCCATCCGTGTTCCAATCTTTTATGAACGATGTCTTTCGGGATATGCTGGATCGCTGGGTCATCATTTACATCGACGACATCCTCATATATTCAAACACGATGAAGGAACATGTTGAACATGTACGTATGGTGTTGCAACGCATGATTCAACATCGTCTGTACGCCAAATTAGAGAAGTGTGAATTTCACCAGACACAGATCGCCTTTTTGGGATACGTCATCAGTGCAGAAGGGATTACCATGGATGATACGAAGGTACAGGCAGTTCAACGATGGCCGTTACCCCAGAATCTCAAGGAGTTGCAGCGATTTCTAGGTTTTGCCAACTTCTATAGACGGTTTATCAGAGGCTTTAGTTCAATAGCCGCACCATTAACAGCCATGACCAAACGAAATTCCCACAAACTATCCTGGTCCTCTGAAGCACGCCAAGGATTTAGCGATCTGAAGACTCAATTCACCACTGCTCCTATTCTCCGTCATCCCAACCCAGACCTACCTTTCACTGTGGAAGTGGATGCATCCAACACAGGAGTCGGTGCTGTGTTATCTCAACGTCAGGGTCAACCATCCAAAATGTATCCATGTGCCTTCTTCTCCCGTAAATTGACCAGCGCAGAACGAAACTATGATGTGGGAAATCGCGAATTACTGGCAATGAAATTAGCCCTGGAAGAATGGAGACACTGGCTGGAGGGGGCTAGTCAGCAATTCACCATATTAACTGACCACAAGAATCTGGAATATCTTCGCTCAGCCAAACGTCTAAATCCCAGACAAGCTCGTTGGGCTTTGTTCTTCACCAGATTCGACTTCATTGTCACCTATAGACCAGGGAGTAAAAACAGTAAGGCAGATGCACTATCCAGGCTATCAGAGGATAAAACTCCAATTAGTGATGAAACCATTATTCCTACGAACTTACTAGTGGCTCCAGTACAGTGGGACATACTTACCGAGATCCAAGAGGCCAACCGAGAAAACAACCCTCCAGTAGACTGTCCGAATCACCTGATTTTTGTACCCAATAACATACGTACCAGATTACTGACCCATATTCATGACACTCCCAGTTCGGGGCATCCAGGCATCACTGCAACTTTGGAGTTAGTCAAAGCCCGTTTCTGGTGGCCGTCCCTCACGAAGGATGTAATTAATTATGTTCAGAAATGTAAAATTTGCCAAAGCACGAAGGCATCTCACCAAACCCCTGCTGGCCTGTTACAACCGCTACCGGTTCCGCAACGGCCCTGGTCCCATATAGCGGTGGACTTCATTACGGATCTCCCTGTTTCCCAGAACAACACAGTCATTCTCACGGTGGTTGATCGTTTCTCCAAGGCTTGTCGCCTAATACCGTTGCCCAAATTGCCCTCTGCCTTTGAAACCGCAGAAGCCCTGTGCAATCATGTAGTTCGAATGTTTGGCTTACCTGATGATATTGTCTCAGACAGGGGATCCCAATTCACTTCCCGGGTATGGTCCGCTCTCTGTAAAAATCTAAATATTAATGTTAGTCTCACCTCAGGGTACCATCCTCAATCCAACGGCCAAACTGAACGTATGAATCAAGAAGTCATTCGATTTCTACGTTCCTACTGTCATCAGCAACAGCACGACTGGAGTCGCTATCTCATGTGGGCAGAATATGCACAAAATTCATTAATAAAGCCAGCCACGGGTATTACGCCATTCAAATGTATTCTTGGCTACCAACCACCCCTGTTTCCATGGTCCGGAGAACCCACTGAGTTACCTGCTGTCACGGATTGGTTGCAGCGGAGTGAGGATGTCTGGAACCAGGCTCACAGACATCTCATGAGGGCAGTCAGGAGGAGAGAGATTCAGGCGAACCGTCACCGACGCCAGGGACCCACGTATCAACCGGGGCAGTGGGTGTGGTTGTCGACACGAGACCTTCGTCTGAGATTGCCCTGCCGCAAACTCAGTCCCAGGTATGTAGGGCCATTCAAAATTGTACGCCAGATTACTCCAGTGTCTTTTCGCTTAGCCTTGCCTAATCATTATCGTATTTCTCCTACTTTCCACATGTCATTACTCAAACCCGCTGGTGGTCCACGAGAGGAGGCGGTTGAGGAGGAATCGGAAACCAGGACCCCTCCACCTGTCATGATCGAGG
The DNA here is from genome assembly GCF_052040795.2 of Danio rerio. Lineage (NCBI taxonomy): Eukaryota > Metazoa > Chordata > Actinopteri > Cypriniformes > Danionidae > Danio > Danio rerio. The sequence continues at coordinate 80,931,136 of NC_141024.2, read as the reverse complement.
GCGAGGAAGCTTACCTCGTTCGAGAAGTGCTGGACTCTCGACGTCGGGGTGGCGCCCTCCAATATCTGGTGGACTGGGAAGGGTACGGTCCAGAGGAACGGTCCTGGGTGAATGCTAGAGATATTCTAGACCCAACTCTCACGGAAGAGTTTCATCAAAGGTTCCCAGAGAAACCAGCCCCCCGACAGCGCGGTAGACCCCGGCGTCAGGTGCCTTCTCGCTTCAGGAGCCGCTCGCAGGAGGGGGGTTCTGTTGTAAATGAGGGCGATGCCAACCCTCTTGTGCACCACCAGAGGGAACCATCGCCAGAATTCTGATTCGACTCACGGACTCAAAATCCCATAAGCCCTGCTACCTGGCACTGATTACGGTCCAGGTGCAACTCATCAGCTCTCGTGTATATATACCACACTCACGCTCCGGTTCGTTGCGAAGTCTTGATTTGCCTGGCTGTCATTTCTGAGCGTTCCATACTCCCTGCTTCGGACTGATCTGTGTTTCTGACCCTGTGCTTGTTCTACGATTACGAAAGACATCTGCCTGCCCCTGATCTCCAGCCTGTTATTCTGACCAGTAAGATATCTGCCTGCCTTTGAACTTTTGCCTGTCCCACGTTCTGTCTCCTGGATTGCCCCTTTGTGTTTGTTTGTATGTGTGCTCTTAATAAAGCTTGCAAATGGATTCAATGCCTTCTGACTCATCACAACACGCGTAAGTACAGTGAAATAACGGTGTACTTTTCTGTACATATAATTAACGTTTGCGTAGGTACACTATATGTACAGAAAAGCACACCGTTATTTCACTGTACTTACGCGGTACTTTGCGGATTGTAAAAGAAAGCGTTACCGTCATGGGTGCTGTTGTTTTACAACAGTAATACCTTCAGATTCTGCGCTGCAGTGGCGCCTCACAGCAAGAAGGTCGTTGCTTCGAGCCTTGGCTGGGTCAGTTGGCGTCTCTGTGTGGAGTTTGCGTGGGTTTCCTCCAGGTGCTCCGGTTTCCCCCACTGTCCAAAGATATGCGTTACAAGTAAATTGGGTAGGCTAAAACTGTCCGTAGTGAATGAGTATGGATGTTTCCCAGAGATGGATTGAGACTGGAAGGGCATCCGCTGCATAAAAACGTGCTGGATAAGTTGGCGGTTCATTCCGCTGTGGTGACCCCAGATTAATAAAGGCACTAAGCCGAAAAGAAAATGAATAAATGACTGAATGAATAAATGAATGAATGAATACCTTCAGAGAACATAGTAGTCAGTGATCAACATAAGCAGAGTGTGGTGTAGTCAGAACTGGAACAGAAGTCTAAGCGCACACGATGATGTTTTCAATTGGAGATTCCAGCGAAACTGCCATTAAAAAGTTATAAGAAAAATAACATGTTAATCAGTATGACATCTCACCTGGTATCTACTATTACAAAGTACAATTCCATTAATATAAATGTCCAATCCACAGTATCTGTACCATAAACTAGCCACAATTTTGAGCTCTCTCAGTATATTAAGTTGCATGGTATTTTGTGAGAAATTCAATGATCTTGTTTGGATTGCATTTCCTTGTGAAATTATAAAAAGCTTCATGATATAATTAAAAAAAAATGAATGCGTTTACAAACATTTTTAAAGATACTTTTATGAGTAAACTGCATTAACGTGAATCGAAAGAGAAGGATGTAACGTTAGACAAAATTATTTTTAATAAACAGGAAAAAAACTTACACCAGAACATAGCACAGCAATCAGAAAAAAGCAGACAAGCATGGTTTGTGAACAAAGGAAATCAGAAAAGAATGAAACCACAAAGAATTAACTTGACTAGCGATAGGGTAACGTTAGACAACTTACGAAATAGCAAAGCTTCCCCATTGAATGCTGCTAGCTTCTCTGGCGAGGAGACCATCACTAAATTTACAAACAGAGCAACAAAACCGTGAACCGACAGCGATTCACTTTGTTAGGATTATTACATGTTTAAAAATGTTAGCTCGATGATAAGCACCATTAATGCTATTTGTGAAGTGCTTAATTCTTATAACGTTAAGTTAGCCTTTAACGTTATAGCCGGAGCAATATTTTATGCTCATTCCAAGTCGATTTAACAGATCATCTTATATTTTTACACAGGTTAGAAAGCAATGAAGACATAAAATTAAGTAATTTTGCTGAAATCGCCAAATAAATAACCAAAACAGCTATTATTCATTAGCTGCTGTCAATGACCTCGTCACTACAGGGCGACATAAAAACGTATAAAGTGGTTAAGTGTTCATTAAAAAATTATTATAATGTAAATAGTTACACATCTAAAGTTCAATTCAACATAAATTATAAGTAAAACGACAAATAAAACATGTGAAACGTCGAATATCGTAACTTACTTACCTTTGATTACCGTTCCGCCCGTTGCTTGTGTCCGTTATTTAATTCAAATGACGAGCCCGCGCACGCACGTCACGCTGACTCGCGCAGAAGAGTTCCTGGCTGTGTTCTATTGCCACTTATCCCCGCTACGATCTATTCATTTAGAACATTCTAACATTCAATGTTGGAATTATTGAATATAAAAAAAGCATTAAGATCATCTTTCTTGGGTGTAATTTGCTTTCAAACTATTTTTACAACTCAGTTTTAGCGATCTTCATGTTTACAATTGTGCTCCCTTTGCAGTACACTTTAAAAACACTGATGTCATTTTGAACACAGCCTCATGGCGAAAGCTATAGGTGACCTTTTATTAAAAAGCGGAATTTATGTTACATCTCCAAAGCTTGTGAAAACAAAAAGCATACGTTAATTCTTTTAATTTATAGTAAGTTATTTATTAAGTATGTACTGTATATGAAATGGGCCTGCCGGTTAGAACTTTCTGCAGTGGTTTACATGTATGAAATTGTAAAAATAGACTTAAAAAAATCCTAATAAAAACAAATACAACAACAACAACAATATTATTATTATTGTTATTATTATTATTAATAATAATAATATAAAAATAATAATAACAATCATAATTGTTTATATTATTATTATTATCATATTATTATTATTATCAAAGTATGACTTTTTTCATTTCTAAAAAATAATAAATATTACATTTCATTTTATAATAAATAGCCTCATTATTTATTTATTTATTTATATTATTTGTATGATGTTAGAATATAAATAGAATATATAGAGTATATAGAATTATAATTATTTTTTTATTTAAAAAAATATATATGCATATAACTATAATACTGCTAATAAAAATCACATATTGGACAATTAAAAAAAAATTTAATCCTGATTTCAGTGTCAAGTGATCTTAGCATTTATAGCATGTAGAATGTTTGGCTAAAGAAATTGTAAAATTGTAAATTGTTACTGCCAATTCAGTTACAATCTAGTAATTACCCATAAGGAGGTTTCTTGCTATGATTTAGTGTTATTTTTACACATTACTAAATTCATCCATATTGTAAGTTTACAAACAATATAAAAAATCTTTGTATTCCCTAAATTAAAACATTTAATGATTTATGATTGGCAAAAGCTGAATTATAAAAACTAAATAAGATACTGGAAACAATTGCAGTTTTAAAGAGCTTTAATTCTAATATAATTTACATTTACTTTTAATGTCAAACATATATAGAATCCCCCATATTGTTTTTAATGGATATAATAAAATTGTAACTAGTTTTTCACAATGCTGGAATTTTAAACATTGAAATGATACCTTCAATAAATATCAACATACCATTTTCTATATTTTGTGATTAAAAAAAATCTTAATGTTATTATTAATTATTATTTAATGCACTAGAGCCAATGGACATCAGTATTTTTTATATTATGAACAAATTTTTGAATAGCAAATCTTTGCATATTATTCTACTTGTTGGTTGTAGAAAATATATATGATCATTTAGCATTATCATAGCGCTCTATGCCTATGTGTGTGCATCGACCTGCACTCTAAAACTAAAATTATTTAAATATTTATTTAAAATTCATTATTGAATCCTAAATTTTCCATTTTGCATTGCACTACCGCAGTGAACAGTTTAAAGCATCTAGTATGTTTTTGACGTTTTTCCCTTGTCAGATGAGGAGATCAAATATGATAATTTGGCATATTTAAAAGGGAAAAGGACAACACGTCAATCGACAGCACTTTACACTGATTTCAAATCATAATGAAATGAGTTCAGTTTTACTGACCTCTCGATATTGTTCACACAGGTCAGGGATACGCAGCAACGCGAGTAAGAGTAAAGATCAAAGCAAAGCAAGACAATACTTTATTTACGTTATTCATTTTAATATATTGATTGTAAATGAGCCTGGGTTTTTAAAACCATGTTTTTAAATACACTATATGCTTTCTCAACTATGAAACACATCACAAAAAAATGTTGTATTGTTGTTGTCTGGTGAGTGGGCAATATGAAAAAGCTCCCCCGAGGTAAGAAGGAATGAAGGTATTGGTTTTTATATTGATGTAGAAATTAATAACTTGTAAAATAATTTAACCTTTTAATTTATTTGTAAAAATATGTATTGATGAGCATCCTGTTTAGCCTATTGTTACAGCAAATAGGATTATAGTACATTTATGATTTATTAATAATAAGATAAATAGATTAAATCATAAAAGAAAATGGCATTATAAAGTGTATTACGATTTTGTTTTTTTCTACCCTATTTTATTTAATCTATTTTTTTACGTTGATTGACTTCAAATTTAAATTTACATTATTTGTTACAATCTTGTATGAAGCAGAAGGGAAAATAGAGAAGGAGTTAACAGCAGTAACGTCGTTATTTGTTTGCCATTATTGAAATGTAATGGCACTAAACTGCTACATAAATATATTTTGCATTCTACATTGGACTGGAAAAAAGCAATAGATGTAAAACATTTTGTGAGGAACTTATGTAATTATTTTTAACCATATGTTCAAGTCTGATACTGGGCTAAATGTGGACCAAATCTGACGGGCAAAACAACCTTGATATTTGGTCTATGTTTAGACCAAATCCGACGGACAAAACAAAGACCACGTCGATATTTGGTCTAAGTTTGGACCAAATCCGACGGGCAAAACAACCACGTCGATATTTGGTCTATATTTGGACCAAATCCGACGGACAAAACAAAGATCACGTCGATATTTGGTCTATATTATACCAAATCCAACGGGCAAAATAACCACGTCGATATTTGATCTATGTTTGGACCAAATCCGAAGGACAAAACAAAGACCACGTCGATATTTGGTCTATGTTTGGACCAAATCCGACGAACCAAATACAGACCAATTTTCGACGTCGAAATTTGGGCTAAATAAAGTTTATGACGGGCCGACTTGATTTAGCCCAAAAAACGACGTAGAAATGACGTCTCGTGCTGGGTGGGTTTAATGCAGTAAACGTGTAGTAACATGTTCATTGGCAAATTTGACTTTGGTTGGTTAATTTTCGTTAGGTAGTATTACAAACATGACATTTCAGGTTGCCATCCGGTCTCATATAGTTTAGATTAATCTTATGCTTTCAGACATTCGTCTCTCCTTCCCCCTCCACAGTGTAACAATGTGACTGAAACGGCCAATCACAAAAATCCCCCAGCGAGGGAGCAGCCGTCCAATGAAAAAAATCCGCTCTCACTCATGCTCCTCCTCCCGGGATTTTTGATGCAGTACACGTGTGTGACCGATGGGGGAGCTCGCAGTCACAAGGCAAAACACCAATTTTCAGTTTTACTATTGCTGTGAGGACTTTTTCTGAAATTTGCACAGTATCAAGTATAGGCCATTTGGAGGCCATTAATGCATTAATATTGTGAGGACCACCTAAATTGTCCTCACAAAGAAAAATGTCCTCACAACATTGGTTGTTTCTCAATAGTTGGTCCTCACAAGTATAGCAAAACCAACACACACACACAATAGGTGAAACCCTTCAGTTTTTTCTTCTAAAATGTAACTTTACATTTAAAACAATCTGATTTCTTCTCAAAATGGTTTTGTTCTCAGTTGACACACACAAACATCACATGAAGAGACATTTAGAAGAAGCAGTTGATCACTGATGTGCTTAATGTAAAACATCATGACCACTTCCTCTCCATCATAATGACTTCTGTGTTCAGTGTTACTCTTACTACAAACAGTCAGGGGCGTAGATTTAGGGTGGACGGTGAGACGCGTCCCCACCAATAACCAACCAACTACTGAAATGTCCCCACCAATAATTTCATTCACTTAAAAACATTGCGCTGTCAGTATAAACCTAGACACGCTAAAAGGGTTAAATCACGTTCTCTCCTCGAGTTGTTTAATTTAGGTATAAATATTACATTTTATTGACATAATAACAACAAATTTTTGCTGGGTTATCTTTTTGGATAGTTATTATAACTATACTTTTTGATGTACCAAAAATATTTCCTACCATTTTGTCAAATTGCTTTATTTTTATTACAGTTTTATAAATAATAAAACTACTTTGAATTAGAAATTAGAACTTTAAATTCTTAGAATAAAGAAATAAAGAGTTCAGATGGCCAAACCTATAAATGCCATGTAAAGTGAGCATTTTTTCTCAGCCTTGTATATTTATGTTCAGTTATTTCACTTTAAAGGCAATGAAAAAAAAAAAAAAACGTATTCATCACTATAGAAGTAAAACCCCTGAGTTCACACACAGGAGCTGAAGAAAAATGCTAATTTTATAAGAAAATATTAAATATGAGAGGTTTTTGCATCTAAACTATTCAAATATGAAAAAAAATTTTTTTTTTAAATCATAATTTTCTTTTGACAATTTTTGTTAAAACTTGATTTAAATTAAAAACTAAACCCTTTAGGCAAATAACAAACCGGCCAGCACATTCAATCTTCCTCAGTGAGAATTTGGCCATTTGAATAATAAGATAAATTCAAACATAATAATAATCCAAATTTTGGTCTTTCAAATTACCTGAATCTCCTTGGCTACATGCCTGACTATTTAATTTAACTTAATAAATTGTATGAAGAAGACTAATTGATAATTTATTTTAATAGCAGTTAAATAATAAGTAGCAATATATAATACTTATATTATAAAAAAAAAAAAACATATATTAATTCTTGGCGGGGGTGTGGGGGGATTGTATTCACTCGTCCCCAGTCCCCACCAATGTCAAGTGCAAACCTACGCCCTTCCAAACAGTACAGACCTACAGAAGTGCACTGTAAAATATTTCAAAATATTGTTTCATACAAAACACACAGTACCAAATATATTTACTGTATGTTTCCCACAAAGACAGTGTACACAGTGTTCATCCCCAATCAACACAAAGGTGCACATCAGGTGGTCTACCATCTCTCTCACAAACAAACAAACACACACACACACACATTCTCTCTCTCTCTCTCACACACACTCTCTCTCACACACACACACACACTCTCTCTTACACAAACACACTCTCTCTCACACACACACACATACACAGCAGTGAACATACACACACACACACACACACACAAACACACACGCACAGACACACACACACTGCTGCTGACTGCTCCTGCAGAGGATTCTGGGTAAATCTCTCGTCAGTCTTCAGCTCAGTTTCACTGATGATCCAGGATAAACAAGCCTAAACCCAGGGCAGAGCGGCTCAGTAAATGTGGTCTGGACTGAGTGGATGAGGCTCATTGTGTCACTATAGATGTTGTAGAAGATCAGAGTTCCTGCACTGTGATCCACAAACACTCCTATTCTACTGCTGAGCGCCTTCACTGGGAGATCAGTGTGTGTGTTATTGTGACTGAATATGAATCTGGAGAAATCACAGCGCAAACTCCAGGACTGAGCATTACATCCAAACCAACACTCAACACTTCTTTCACCTCCCTTCCTCCTGATGGTCTTATTTGACACTGATTTAGACACACCGTAACCTCCTCCCTTCCTGCTGATGCTCTTATATGACACTGATATATCCACACCATCATCTCCACTCCAGTCAATCTCCCAGTAACAGCGTCCACACACACTCTCTCTGCACAACACCTGAGGGTCACCATTAAATCTGTCTGGATGATCAGGATACGGCTGTTTCTCTCTCACACTCTTCACCTCTCTGTTCTCCTCAGACAGAATGAGACGAGTGTGTGCTGTGTTTGGATCCAGAGTCAGGAAACAGACATCTGAACACAAGAACACACACATTTATAACCACAGCTGTGCGTGTGTGTGTGAAAGAAAGAGAGAGTGTGTGTGTGTGCATGAATGTGTGTGTGTGTGCGTGAGTGTGTGTGTGAGTGTGAGAGAGAGGGAGTGTGTGTGCGCGCATGTTCACTGGTGTGTGAGTGTATGTGCATGTGTGTCTGTGTGTGTAGTGATTTTGTTTGGACTGTTCCAGTGAACAGTAATTTGTTTTTATAAATAAATTATTTTCTTTTCTTATTATTTTCATTTTCGTTCAAATAAAAATATTAATAACCTTATAAAAGTAAATAGGAAATGTTAACTTTTTTTGTTTTAAAATCAGTTTACATTGAGTGATGTCACTTCCTTTTGCTCCCATCCCGCTCTCGTCAGAACGGATTTGGACTTGAGTGAGAGAGGTGAATGAGCTCCGTGATTAAAGGATAAAATATAGCGGTTTAAGTTAAAATTTTTGATCATATCATTGTATGATATGTTTTAATGATGGATTGAGTCTAATAGTGTCCTTGTTAAGCGTTATTCTTTAGTATAAAGTGAGATTTGATGTTAAAAGCTGTTTTTGCCTTGTTTCAAGTTGAAATTTTTTAATGGCGGATTATATGTCCTTTTTCTATCGACGTCTTTTCCCATGTCTTTGAAAATGCCATGCAGTTAAAATTGTCAAAAGATATTGTCATGTTATGTCCAGCTAGTGTCTTTGTAGTCATTTATCTTTGAGTTGTTAATCTGCTTCAGTGTTAATGGGGACAGTGGTTCACTTTTCTCTATTTTTGCGACTCTCACAGAACAGAAAACTGAGAGTGTGTCTGTGTCTGTCTGAGAGTGAGTTTGTGTGTGTGTATGTGTGTGAGAGAGAGAGAGAGTTTGTGTGTGTGTGTGTGTGTGCACATGTGTAGTGTGTGTGTGTTTGTGTGCATGTGTGTGTTTGTGTAGTCCTACATTTGCGTGGTCCTGCTGTAATCCTCGTGTGTCCTCCATGATCCAGACTGTAAACACACACAGATGGAGAGAATGAGCTGTTTAGTTTCCCTCTCAGCTAATAAGCTAAAGCTAGCACTGAGCTGCTCAGCTACACGCTCCAAACTCTTGAGCTAAAACACACAACACTTGTTGGTTGAGCCGGGATGCACAATGAATGTAACACAGTGCGTTCTTTTCCTCTGCTGTTGGTGAAGCGAGCGCAGATACTGCTCATGTTGATGGAGACACCCTGCTGCAACATTCATTTATTACAGTGATCACACTTAGCTTTGCCATCGTTCTTCAGCACATGCAGCCTTTGAGCACATGTTGCAGTCCATCTCTAAACTATTTTCAGATTATTAAAGCTGCTCGCCAGCGCCCAAGTTCCTGACAGATTAGCAAGTGAAAAATACACACGTGTGCACAGAGAAGAGGAATCCAGATGTTGATTTTAGAACAAGAGTCTGAACATTAATCCAAGTGTCTGATTCCAGAATCTGAATCCATGTTCAATCCCCAACCCTATTCCTGACCTGATATTGTGGGATTCTTCAGCAGAAATGGAGGAAGAAGTTACCCTTTGGATGGGGAACTTCAATGCTATAAGTGGATTTAATCCACGTATGGGGATTTCGTGTCAAAAAGCCAATCATCTGAAAGAGTATACAACGGGCCAGTGAAATGCCAAATGAATTGGCAGCGTAAGCTTGCGCACCTGAAGTTTATTGCAATCAATTCTGCATATAAGCACAGGGATAGCAAGACAATGCTATCCTTTTTGCTTCAGAGACTATTACAGCCTTCTGAGACAGTCGATGAGGGTTCCTCCTGCTGATATCCAGCAATTTCGAGTGAATGAGAGAGGTCTCCCGGTCCAGAGTGTGTACACGCAGCAGCAGACGGTTGAGCTCAGTTTCTCCCTTGCCTGGCGTTCTTTGGGCCCAATCCTCCAGAGCGGTGCGTATAAAGTTGCAAATTTCATAAAATAAGCAACACAGTCGTGCAGCACGTGCTTTTTAGGATGGCGCTCCGACCGTTCGTTTCTGGATGCGGTGGTTTCCTGTCCCCAGATGATGGGCACGAGCACTGCGTTGCATACCTGGGGGTCCAGCGTGTTATTGCGGTGCTTGCGGGCAGTTCATGTCGTCATTGTGATGCTAAGACTGCGCAGTTAAGATGGCGGCTAGCCCATGCAGAAGGGCGAACCACCCCAGCTGTCCCCTGCACTGCAGCGGGCACTCGAGCAGATCTGAGGGTTTCAGTGGGAGATTATCGGTCGCCTCCAGGCCCTCGGACCTCCCACTCCTCCAAGCGCTCCATCCAAGCTTTGAGCGGGGGAAGCGATCCATCTAACCAGATGGTAGCCCTTATGTTCGATGACACCGGGGACCAGACGTCCACTGCTGCATCGGAGGGTGGGCTTTCATTATCCTACGAGGATCAAGGCCCGCTTGCCCCCCTCAGGCAGGTGAGTGCTGTCAAAACGGATCCAGAAACAGACATGTTAGCAGTGCTTTCCCAGGCTGCTTCGGCCATGGGGTTGGAGATGGTTTATCCCCCAGCTCCACGGCCGGACCGACTAGATGGGTGCTACGTAGAGGACAAGAGGGCCAAGCCTTTGAAGCCTCTCATCCACTTCTTCCTGGAGGTGCACAGTAGGCTCGCGCAGTCTTGGAGGGCACCTTTTTCTGCCCGTGCTGCGTGTCCCTCCGCCCTCACCACTTTTGACCGTGGAGCAGCCAGGGGGTATGAAGCGATTCCTCAGGTCGAGCACGCCATTGTGGTCAATCTTTGTCCGCGTGGCGCCTCTTGTTGCTGGAGTCCGCCTCGTCTCCCGTCAACAGCCTAACTACGAGAGCTGCCCCGCCCCCGCACGCGCATCCGGCGATGCGGGCGTGTCAAGCACCTTGAAAGCAGGCAGCCCCCCCCCCTACCCAGTGCGCCTTTAACCCTCTGGGGTCTGAGGGTGTTTTGGGGCTCTGGAGAAGTTTTGACATGCACTGACATTTGTGTTGTTTTCAGTATCTTAAAAACATATTAATAGCTAAAGTGTGATAACACTGTAAACAGCACAAGTTGGGCTACAATAAAACCTAAGCAGCATGTTTGTTTGTGTTTTTGAGAAAGAAACGTTTATGCGTGGTTAGTGAAAAACTAACATTTTGAAGTCACTGAAACAAGGCTGTGAAACACACAGAGAACATTTGTGCACAAGACTTTTGAGAACTGGATCTGGTAGTCTAGTGTTTTTACTTCAAAATGATGTGAGAATCATCTTGTTAACTTGCTCACAGAAAACAATATAATGAATTAAAAATTCTAAGTCACTTTTTAAGTGAAATTGGTTTATGCGGGAAGGCGTGATCTATCATCACTATGCAGTGAGTCACACCTGAGAAGACAAAGACCTGCATAATGAGCTGCATAATGAGCCATCAGACAGGTACAGTATGTGACTAGGAGGGAAAAGTTTCAAGAACGAATCAGAGAAAAGTTTATATACTTTTTTGTTTGCAGTTTATTTAAAATATATTAATCACACAAAATAACTTGAGATTTAACTTTTGTGAGAGTCAGTACACTCTATAAAACTCTGCAAACTTTTAAATTTACACATAGCAAATCTACTGTTTTTTATTTTATTTTATTAGTAATAATAGTTTATTAAGAGTTTAGTTGCAAAATGAGATATATCCATTTTGAGAAATGTTGGTTTTTTGACATTATTATTTAGGACATCAACAGTCAAGCTCATTCACAATTTCATACATTAAACTATTAAGCTCAGTGAAGTCCAGGAACACAATATTCTTCAAACCCAAAATATTTTTTATTTAACTTTATGTCTATAAATAGTTTATAAATAAGTCAAAAAACATGCCAAAATGCAACATATTATCTTGATATTGTCAAACATGTTAAATTAGTTAAAAACAATACATCATAAATATATGGAATAGTATATACAAAGTTTGAATTATAATAATATGATTCTGAGTTAGTTTTGGTAATCTCATATTAGAGCAATGTTATTTTAAAGAATGATGATAAATCCATATTAACAAAAATAACTGAGCAAAAGAAAGCAGGTGAAAAACAACACCATGTGCGATAATGAAATCTTTTAAACAGTTGCGTGCATCACAGCAGCTTTTGGCGCAAGTGATCATCCTCTCATTCGGTATTCACAGTAATTATTTAAAGAATAAACTTACAAAGGACTTTTAGATATGTAGTCTTGCAGACAGGTATCTTGTGATGAGGAGGGGCGCAGGAAAAGGCAGTTTTTCACTGTAACAACTGGCCTTCTTGACATCAGCGGAGACTCACAGACGCAGGATTATTTGATCCTGTTCCACTTTTGTAGCGTTTTTATACATTTTTGTGACGTTGAAGGCAACATCTTCATCTAACAGTTTGTCGGCATAACACAGACCATCATTACTCGCATTATACTGACCAAACTCTGAGCACTTCTTGTCTACTTTAGCTCTCTTTGCCGCTGGTCCTTTACCTCCGTTGTTTTCACATCTGGATTTAGATATGAAGCGCGCTTACTGAGAGGCGGGACCACGCTGCTGTAATGAGGCGATAAAGGGAGAATCCGTACAGTCCTTACTTTTATACGGATTACATAAAAAGAGATAATTTGTTTTCGACTTAAATTGGTTAATGCAAAAGTAGACATATCAAGCTTTATATAGATATCAGAAATCATAATCTTTGTTGACTATTTGCTGAGTTTCCTTTCATTTTAGTGACGTGTTTTTCTGACCACAGTCTGCTCGCGCCTCAGATGCTTGTAATGACAATGCCTTGGGGGCGTGGTCGCATTAAAACTAATGAGATCAGACTGAGAAACTAGACATAGCATTGGTTTCATAACGATTACTTTATCAAGCAATGTTTGTTTTCAACATGCATAGCTGCGTTTAAAAGTAGACACTTTAAGCTTTCTAGAAATGCATGTGTCATATGTGTGCGTTTTGTATTCGCGGAGTTTCAGCACATTTTACCGACGCGTTTCTAAAAGCAGTTCACGGAGATAGAAAAGACAGAATGCCTACACTGTTTGTTTTCCTTATTTTGCAAAAGCACACACGTTTGTTGTTGTTGTGAGTGTACAACAAAAAGTAGACACATAACAGATTCGATTGATGTATTGATCTTATCTGTACGATCAAAACTGAAAGTGTAATTTAAGTTAATTTCAGCAGTTTGACGCCACCACAGGTCAAAACGCGTATACGCGGTCTTCGACCCCAGAGGGTTAAGTCCGCTAATGGACCGCGAAGCATACCTGAGACAGGTCTTCCAGAGAAGAGGGAATTTGCTCTTTCCCCGCAGGAGGGGCGGGTTTATTTCCATCGGCACTTTTCACTGCCATGAAAACATCAATGAAAGAGCCCTTTTCCACTTCCCCGGATGTGACAGCCCGAAACCTGCCAATCTGGGACGCTATGCTTTCTAGATCGCAGGTTCTGTGCATCTCGCCAGTGGCTCACAGGCGCTGGGAGGACGGTCTCCTTTCTCCCACCCCTCGAGCATCCCTCCTGGAGCTTGGGTGTGAGGTGAGAGTGAATCTCTCGCCTCCAGCTCTTCCGCGGGACCAGCACACCCACTCCGTGCTGCCCCACTGCTGGTACGTCAGCTATTGTAGCAATGAGTCTATTAGCGTTAGCGCGGGCCAGCCCTTCGCGGTGGCTCATACGCACAATCAGACTCGGCTACGCGATTCAATTCGCAAAACGCCCCCTGTCCGCCCCTGTCTTGCGAGAGGAGATTGCTGTTCTCCTGGCGAAGGATGCAATTGAGCCAGTCCCTCCAGTCGAGATGGAGACAAGTTTTACAGCCCGTACTTCATCGTGCCGGAAAAGAGCGATGTGTTACAACCAATCCTAGATCTGTGCGCTTTGAACCACTGTTTGCATAAGCTGTGCGTTCGCCCTCAGGATTGGTCTGCAGCAATAGACCTGAAGGACACGTACTTCCATGTCTCCATTATTCCACCACGGTGACTGAAGCTCTGTACAAGACTTGGCCAGCAGAGAAATTAAAATTGTCGTGCCCAACTGTGTCTGGTTCTCTCAAGGTTTTTTTTCTTCACTCCTATCAGGTGAAGTTTTTTTCCCCTCTTTGCTGTCGCCACTGGCTCGCATGGTTCAGGATTGGTAGAGCTATGCAGCGATGAATTTGCTCTTCAGTGTTTGAACTATCAGTAATGATTTTAAATCACACTGAACTGAGCTAAACTGAACTGAACTTAAACACTAAAAACTGAACTACACTGTTCCAGTTACTATGACCATTTATGTGAAGCTGCTTTGACACAATCTACATTGTAAAAGCGCTATACAAATAAAGCTGAATTGAATTGAAAAAAATAAAAAATTCCACGCCACCGTCAGTTAAAAAATTTGCGGTTTGTGTTCGAAAGTCGAGCTTGGCAATACAAAGTCCCCCCCATCGGGCTCTCTCTGTCTCTGCGGGTCATCACCAAGCTCGCGGAGGGTGCCTTAGCGCCCCTTCGGCTCGCGGGCATCCGCATACTCAATTATCTTGGCGACTGGCTGATTTTAGCTCACTCTCGAGCTAATTGATTATGCACAGAAACAAGGTGCTCCGGCACCTCCACCAGTTGGGGCTTCAGGTCAGCCCCTGTGCAGAGGATCTCTTTGTCGGGGTGGAGCTGGACTTGGTCACCAAGGCAGCGCGCCTATCCAGAGAGCGCGCTCAGCTAACGCTGAACTGTCTGAGAGAGTTCGACAGCAAAATAGTGGTCCCACTGAAATTATTTCAGAGGCTCCTGGGGCATATGGCATCCGCAGCTGCTGTCACGTCACTCGAATTACTCCATATGAGACCCCTTCAGCACTAGCTTTACAATCGAGTCCCCAGACGCACATGGCACGCGTGCACACACCGAGTCCGTCACTGTTACTGCGATGCGTCACCGCGCCCTCAGCCCATGGAATGACCCCTCGTTCCTATAGGCCAGAGTGCCTCTAGGAAAGGCGTCAGTCATGTTGTTGTTTCAACAGATGCTTCCAGTTCGGGCTGGGGGGCTATGTGTTGCAGGCATGCAGCTGCGGGCCTGTAGAAAGGGACCCAGTTGCATTGGCATATCAATCACCTGGAGCTGTTGACATTGTTCCTCGCTCTCCACTGTTTTTTCCGGTGCTGGAGCAGCAGCACGGCGGCGGTGGCGTGTATCAACCGCATGGGGGGTATTCGCCCTCACTCCATGTCTCAGCTCCAACTCTGCTCCTCTGGAGTCATACACGGCTGAATACGCTGCGCGCCATTCACATTCCAGGCGAGCTCAACCGTGCAGCCAACACGTTCCCACAGCAGCCTTTACGTCCTGGAGAATGGAGATTCCCCCCGAGTATTATTAGCTGATATGTGCGCGATTCGGGAAAGCCCAGATCGATCTGTTTGCTCACCCAAGAACACTCATTGCCAGTTATTCCTTTCCCTGACCGAGGGCTCTCTCGGCACGGATGCACTGGCCCACAGCTGGCCTCGGGGCATGCGCAAATATGCGTTTCCCCCATTGAGCCTGCTCGTGCAGTTACTGTGCAAGGTCAGGGAGAACGAGGAGCAGGTTTGGCTAGTTGCGCCCCTCTGGCCCAACCGGACCTGGATGTCAGAGCTCTCCCTCCACGCGGCGGCCCTCCCCTGGCAGATCCCTTTGAGGGAGGACCTACTCTCTCAGAAACAGGACACCATCTGGCACCCTCGCCCCGATTTTTGAAACCTCCATGTGTGGTCCTTAGACGCGAGAAAGACTTAGGTAACCTACCGACTGCGGTGGTTAATACCATCACTCGTGGCTAGAGCCCTCTCCTCGAGTGCCTATGCCCTGAAGTGGAGTCTATTCACTGAATGGTTCGTCTCTCGCAGAGAAGACCCCCTGAAAATTGCCAGATTAGAATTGTGGTTTCTTTACTCCAAGAGAAGCTGGAGAGCAGGCTGTCGCCCTCCACACTCAAGCTTACGTGGCTGCCATCTCCCCTCTCATGACGCGGTTGCTGGCAGCACCGTGGGAAGGCATAACCTCATGATCCGGTTCCTCAGAGGCGCTAGGTGAACTAATCCACCCGCCCCCCTCTCATCCCCTCTTGGGATCTCCCCCTCATTCTCACAAGCCTGCGTCAAATCCCTTCGAATCTCGACTCAGTCTCTTTAAGATTTCTGTCCCTGAAGACAGCTCTGCTGGTCGCGTTAATATCGATTAAGAGGGTCAGGGACCTGGGGGCATTTTTCAGTCAGTGACTCGCGCCTGTACTTTATTGTAATTTGTCCTGAGACCCCGCCCGGGATATGTGCCCAAGGTTCCTACCACACAGTTTAAAGACCAGTTAGTGACCCTTCAAGCGCTGCCTCCAGAGGAGGCAGACCCAGTCCTTTCGTTACTTTGTCCAGTTCACGCTTAGCGAATTTATCTGGACCGCAATCAGAGCTTTGGATCTTCTGAGCAGCTCTTCGTCTGCTATGACGGTCAGCAGCAGGGAAGTGGTGTATCGAAACAGAGGTTGGCCCACTGGATCGTGGATGCCATCTCCCTCGCTTATCAGAGCCAGGGTGAGCTGTGTCTACTCATCTGTAGAGCTGCGAGCTGGGCGACCCCTAATACATTTGCAAGATTTTACACGCCCTCACAGGCGGACTCGTGTCTTCCCTCTCCGCTAACCATCTTTTATATGTGTACTCCCCTTCTCAGGGCTAGTCTATACATTCTGCCATCATATCTCCCCATTGGGTAGCAGGTGGCCTCCGCAGGGTCCTCCCTATCGGGACTGCACGCTTTCTCAACGTACTGTCATATTAATTCCTAGAAATTATCTAAATGCTTGCAACTCCCAAATATATCTAAATGCATAAAACTTCTTTTGAAGTGGGATAAGTAAGGGCCAGGGATCACATTGGAAGACCGCGCCTCTCTGTGATGCAGGAGCGCTCACGCTATGCCTGGCTATCCTCTTATCAGAGGCGGAGGTAATGTGCAGTCATTATGGCGTTTTCCAGACATTTCCCCATACGTGGAATCAATCCACTTATAGCATTGAAGTTCCCTATCCGAAGGGGAACGCTCTGGTTACTAAAGTAACCCTCGTTCCACGAGGAGGGGAATGGAAATGCTATATAGCATCACCATTATGATTGTTCCTTAGCTGTAAGTATCAGCCTCTTCAACTTAAAAGGATTGCATTGTCTTGCTTTCCCTGTGCTTATATGCGGAATTGATTGCAATAAGCTTCAGGTGCGCAAGCTTACTCTGCTAATTCATTTGGCATTTCATTGGCTCGTTATATACTCTTTCAGACGATTAGCTTTCTAAAACAAAATCCCATACGTGGATTAAATCCACTTATAGCATTTCCGTTCCCCGAGGGTTACTTTAGTAACCAGAGTGTTTTTCTGCTCAGCTCAAATGCTGAAACTGTACAGTGTGTCCCGATTAATGTCACTTTAACTGAGCCAATACACTCCAACATTTACAGAGGAGATTCATTTCACACTCAATGATTTGCTCTTCATAGACATGACTGGAATACTCTACAAGCTGTATCTTCTGTCTCTCCTCACCCCATAACCCTCACAGAAAACTGAAGCTGATCAGAAAAGAGCTTTCTAGTGTCTTTTTAAAGCCATTCAGTGTAAAAGCACAAGGCCAGTGATGCTCCACATACTTGAGTTTGTCCAGTGTGTAGTTTGCATCCTCCAGTTTTTCAGAGAGCAGCTTGACTCCTGAATCTCCTGGATGATTGTAGCTCAGATCCAGCTCTCTCAGGTGTGAGGGGTTTGAAGTCAGAGCTGAAGACAGAAAACCACAGCCTTCCTCTGTCACCATACAGCCAGACAATCTACAAACACAGCAATAGTCCACATCACACAGTTGGACAATCACACATCTCTTTGTGTTGTGAAGATGCTGACTGCTGTTTCTGCTCATGTCAACAGCAGTGATGAACACACACATCCTGATCAGCTCTCCTTATTGATCGAGCCCTCGCATCAGCAAACACACACACTCACACTCTCAACAAGGACTCAACATCATCTGTAGAAGTGTGCAGAGCAAAGACATTGTTCATAATACACCACATCAAGCTGTAAAGTCTGCTGTGAGGAGGAAGAAGACACACTTGAGCTCAGAAGATCATCTTAAAGTCATGTATAAAACACAACAGAAAATGAGCTGATTTCATCATTTATATTGTGATTCTGTTGTGGACTAAAACAAAATGAGCTCAGACAAACACAAAGCCGCTCTCTTCATGTGTTCATCACCTGACCCACAGTCACATTTCCCTGTCAGTCAGACACGAGCCCTGATCAATAAGAGACTGAGCTGAAGGAAAATGAATGAATGATCTTCAATCTGCTTCAATACACACACATTTGTATAGATATGAATAAATCACACCCC
The DNA here is from genome assembly GCF_052040795.2 of Danio rerio. NCBI lineage: Eukaryota > Metazoa > Chordata > Actinopteri > Cypriniformes > Danionidae > Danio > Danio rerio. The sequence continues at coordinate 80,912,519 of NC_141024.2, read as the reverse complement.
TGCAGATGTTTAGTGTCTTCTTCTGCCAATCCACTAAAAGAGCCTCCACATCTGGTAACACCTGTTCACACTGCTGGTAAACCAGGTAAAGACACATTTACACCTGTAATCTGAAAGCAGTGTTAGCGCTGCACTTTACCCAGGGTTATGAAGCGCTGCTATGGAGTGGTGTTAGCATCATATTTGTATAGTTAACACTGCATTGTGGTTAGGGATGCAATGATTAACTGGTTTCACTATTAAACATGCTTTAATTCACCACGGTTTATTAATTGAAAAGACTTCAACACCATTTTTTCTGCACAGATCAAAACCACTGCAACTTAAAGTTATGCCCACTGTGCCACGCTTTACACTTATAACCACACACACTGGGTTAACTATGACTGTGGGTATATAAGGCACGTTTTTCATTTCCAATGTAAAGAGCTTTTGTGACTGCAGAAATTGCAAACAGCTGAAGTTTGAGGAAGATGCAATGAAAAGTCCACATGTTTGCAAACCCACCTACAGTTACAAACAATGGCGCCGATGAGAGCGATGATAAGGAGTTTTTGAGAGAGTTGTCTCAGCTGATTAATGGCCTGAATCTCGATGTTCAGCACAAATGTCTGCTAAATGTAAAATCTAACACTCTACACGTAATCTCAAAAGAAGCTTGCCTTTATTAAGTTTAAACTGACACTGCGGCCCATGATGAAGAACTGTATGGTTTTGCGCCAGTGGTCATCGTGAGAATCCTGCTCTGCCTGCTCATATATTGGGTCGGCTAACTTGCCTGCTTTTTTCTACAAACAGCGCATAATGAGACTGAGCATTTACAATGACACCGAACATTTGAAGAGTGACAGAAGTGAGACGTTTCTTTCCTTCTTTTATTTTCCTATTTAGTTACCAATGACTGCTGTGCAGCTTTCAGCATTGAATTGAATGATTTATTTTACTCCTATGTCTGTGTTGAAGCAGAAATATTATTTAATAAATTGACATGCATATAAAAACAATCGTGCAAAATAATTATTTCTTACTGCAATGCTTCATTTTTGTTTGATGCAAATTTATTTTCATAATGTAACAGTAGCAGACTTTTTATAGCAGATAACTCAAATTCACGCATATTCAAGGCAGCCTGATAATGAGAAATTGAATTCATTGTTAGTATTACTGTCATCATCATCATTATTAATGTTTTATAATTATTAGATATTAATTTAAGATTGCTGCGCAAATATCAGTAAGTCAATGTGATTTCAGAATTAGTTAGATAACCAGTTTCAGTTTTTTGTTAGTGCTAATAAATTTCAATAAATATTCTGGCGCTCCTACATTTATTCATGTGCTCCTGCATTTATTCTGGCGCTCCTGCATTTATTCTGGCGCTCCTACATTTATTCTGGAGGTCCTACATTTATTCTGACACTCCTGCATTTATTCTGGCGCTCTTGCATTTATTCTGGAGCTCCTGCATTTATTCTGGAGCTCCTACATTTATTCTGATACTCCTGCATTTATTCTGGCACTCCTGCATTTATTCTGGCGCTCCTGCATTTATTCTGGAGCTCCTGCATTTATTCTGACACTCCTGCATTTATTCTGGCGCTCCTGCATTTATTCTGGAGCTCCTGCATTTATTCTGACACTCCTGCATTTATTCTGGCGCTCCTGCATTTATTCTGACACTCCTGCATTTATTCTGGCGCTCCTGCATTTATTCTGGCGCTCCTGCATTTATTCTGGCGCTCCTGCATTTATTCTGGCGCTCCTGCATTTATTCTGGCGCTCTTGCATTTATTCTGGAGCTCCTGCATTTATTCTGGAGCTCCTACATTTATTCTGGCGCTCGTACATTTATTCTGGAGTTCCTGCATTTATTCTGGTGCTCCTACATTTATTCTGGCGCTCCTGCATTTATTCTGGAGTTCCTGCATTTATTCTGGAGCTCCTACATTTATTCTGGCGCTCCTACATTTATTCTGGAGCTCCTGCATTTATTCTGGAGCTCCTACATTTATTCTGGTGCTCCTACATTTATTCTGGCGCTCCTGCATTTATTCTGGAGCTCCTGCATTTATTCTGGTGCTCCTGCATTTATTCTGGTGCTCCTACATTTATTCTGGAGCTCCTGCATTTATTCTGGCGCTCCTGCATTTATTCTGGAGCTCCTGCATTTATTCTGGTGCTCCTACATTTATTCTGGAGCTCCTGCATTTATTCTGGCGCTCCTACATTTATTCTGGCGCTCGTACATTTATTCTGGAGCTCCTGCATTTATTCTGGCGCTCCTACATTTATTCTGGCGCTCGTACATTTATTCTGGAGTTCCTGCATTTATTCTGGAGCTCCTACATTTATTCTGGCGCTCCTACATTTATTCTGGAGTTCCTGCATTTATTCTGGAGCTCCTACATTTATTCTGGCGCTCCTGCATTTATTCTGGAGCTCCTACATTTATTCTGGCGCTCCAACATTTTTTCTGGCGCTCCTGCATTAATTCTGGCGCTCCTACATTAATTCTGGCGCTCCTACATTTATTCTGGTGCTCCTACATCCTACATCCCTATTTTTATTTATTTATTCATTGTTCTATCATTTATTTTCAGTGTAAAATTATCACTTGTTGTATTACTTGTTATTACCTATTTTAAACACAAGGAGGGAAATGGACTAGTGTTTGTTTTTAATAATAGTTTGTGCTGGATTGTTTGGCTACTGAGCAGCAGTAAATAACACTGTAAAATGTGTAGTTTTCATGTGAATTTCTAAACTAGTAGTCTTCTGAAATTAATGAATGATTAATACTCATGATAAACATGAAACTGTGATTATTACTCAGACTATAATCCTAAAAACCAAAATCTATAATCGTTGCATTTCTTAATTGTGCTGCTACTGTAAGTGTGTTCAGTGTGTGACAGAGCAATGTGTGCTTGTTGCTGCTGGACACTTAGCAACAGGAACAGCCAATCAGAAGCTGATCAGCGAGGCTCATGACATGTCAGCAAGGGGAAGCGTGCATCATGTAAACACCAGTCACTGAGAGAAAATATATGTTCAGAGATGGAAAGTGTGTAAACTGGAGTGATCAGGAGATGTTAGATGACATGATTTGCTCCATTTTCATTCATTTGTACTTTTGTCTTTGTCTTCTTGAAACTAATGTCCTACACGGCAACATTTAATATACCTGACAACATGAGGAGAGTTCATTTAGCTCATTACCATTATGATTGTGGTTACTCTTACACTTCACGTCTTTTGAAGCACTGCGCATTTGAGCGCAGCATTATTAGATTCTGTGTCAAGTTAAAGAACCTCTACGCACAGCACCAGTCATCTGTGTCAGCTCCAAAGCAGTAGAGCAAGAAAAACTCAGAGCAAGTGTTGAACATTTCTGTTAACAGGAGCTCAGAGGCTGTGTCTGGACACCATTGGGCTTTCTGCTGCACTGTATTCAGCTCTGCATTCTGAGTCGATAAACCCTAAGATTGCCTGCTGCTCCTCCAATCAGCAACATGACAACACAAATATGCTAATGAGAGCATTAAACGGGGTTAGGATGTACAGTTAATGTATCATCTGTAAATCAATACTCTGGATTATTTACAGATATAGTATGATGAGTGTGAAACATAATTACTGATAAACCATAATTCCTGTCATCTGGGGTTTAGTATCACCCAGGGTTAACATGTTTAACTGTGAAAAATCCTAATATGAAATAATGTGGGCTATTATTAAATATTTTTTGTAGTTATTGTTGAGTGGAGAATATTTTACCTCAGTGTCTCCAGTTTACAGTTTAGACTCTTCAGTCCATCAGAGAGCTTCTTCACTCCTGAATCCTGCAGGTCATTGTTACTCAGGTCCAGCTCTCTCAGGACATAGTTTGAGGATTGTAGAGCTGAAGACAAACTCTCACAACACTGAACAGTGAGATTACACATGGCCAATCTGAGAAAGAAGAACACATTACCAAAAACCACACTGTTAATGTGATCTGTCTGATGTAACAAAACAGGTGTTTGATCTCAGACCTCAGTGTCTCCAGTTTACTAATTAGTGAGCACATCTGGTGATTTTAGCTTTAAACAGTATTAATGTCTATAAAACACAATTAAATGGCTTCCTTCAGATGTTCCAATAGCTCAACTCTTTATTAAACACCTAACACACAGGACAAAACAGGAAAATACTTTTTAAAATTGTTTTATTTATTAATATTTTAATGAACAAACTAATGACAATAATTTTCTGTAGCATCTATAAAAGCTAAAAATCTCACAGCACTTTACAGAATAAAGTGAAACAGATGCGTATATAACAGAAATAAAGAAATTAATAATAAAAACATGGAGAGAACATGTAAACTACACAGAAATGTCAACTTGGCCAGGTAAAGACTTGAACCAGTGACATTCTTGCTGTGAGGCCAAGATGCTAACCACTGGGCCTCTGTGCCGCCCTGTCAAGGAAAGGATGAGTAGGGGTGGAAGGGGGATTCCTCAAAGAGAAAGCGGCTAAGGTAAGATACTCTGGTTATTATAGTAATTTAGGAATCATCTGATTGGTGGAAAAAAAGATGGGGTACTAAAAAGATTGCCCTTTTTAGTAGTTTCTTCTCTACTTTCCTTCCTTATAGCAAAAAGCCTCTTTAGCTTCTTTTCTTCCTTCCGCATAGGTCCTCACTCCCCAGCTCTGACTCCCGCAGGAATTGTTCACTGAGCTTGACTCCCGCAGGTGTCCATGGCCCCTTCTGGCTGGAGTCTCTCCCCACAGCCCCACAGCTAACTCCAGCTAACACGCCCACCGCAGGACCCTGTTTCTTCCTTGCTCCAAGGAGCTCCTCTGCCAACCATCTTTCTCAATGTTATATCCAGCAGTGATCTCTTGCCTTGTAGGGGGTCCTTCAATATGCGGCTGCTGTCCTGAGCGAAAGGCGTTTTGGGGGAGTTCTCGAGACCTACTTGAACTCATACTCCTCTCGCCCTGCAATGGGGGAGAGCCCCGGGCTCAAGGATCTCACGAGCTCATGGCTCTCTCCCGGGACAGCATGCCAAACACGTTTTATAATCAATCATCAGCTAAGGGCGAACTCTTGAAGTAAAGTTTATTTATAAACTAATTTTAAGAAGAGTGTGTGCTTATAATTGATAGCAGCTGGTCCTCATTAGGTAACACATGATTCGCCAATCAGACGATTCCCAAATCCCTATAAATAACCAAAGTATTTTACTTTAGCCATCTTTGTCTTGAAGAATCCCCCCTTCCACCTCTACTTCACCCATTTCCTTATTAGGGCAGCATGGAGGCCCAATGGTTAGCATCATTGCCTCACAGCAAATATGTCACTAGCTCAGATCTTAACTGGCCAAGTCTGCATTTCTGTGTGGAGTTTGCATGTTCTTCCCATGTGTGCGTGGGTTTTCCCCGGGCTCTCCGGTTTCCTCCCACAGTCCAAAAACATGTAACACAAGTAAATTGACAAATCTAAATTGACACCATAGACAAACATTGAATCCAGTATTCACACTCTATAGCATTCATAATCCACATCTACTATTATCAAGCAGGGGAGTTCTCGAGACCTACCTGAACTCATACTCCCCTCTCGCCCGGCAACGGTGGAAAGCCCCAGGCTTGAGGATCTCATGAGCTCAGGGCTCTCTCCCAGGACAACATACCAAACACGTTTTATAATCAATCATCAGCTAAGGGCAAACTCTTGAAAAAGTAATTTAATTAAATATTGTAAACATTTATTTATACAAAATGCTCTAACTTTAAATGAAATAACACATTATTAAAATATGGTATATAGCTCTTCAATTGAAGATCTAAAATTAGATATGCATTGTTTATTTATATCATAAGTAATATGTTAAATGTGTCGGCAATCAATACACATGTAAGAACAGTATCCAACGGAAAATGCAGGAGTCTGCAATTATTCAGCAAACCCTTTATTAACAGGGTAAACTACTAGGATTTTTGTACAGTCTGTTGAACAGTTTCAAGCCATTAAATCTTTGAAAGGGCTTAAAATTGTTTAAATTCTCTTTGCAATGTCAGTGTACAGCAATAGTTTATAGCAGTGTATAGATTTACTGTTGTAGTTGGTGCCACAGTGCACAGAGCTCAGATAAAGCACTGAGTAAATAAGTAATGACCAAGTGGCAGCCTCTCACTGTCCCTCGTGAAGCTAACACAGAAGTAACTGAAACTGCAATTCTTGGAAATCTTGCTAGTCCTGGCTCCACATAGAGCAGATTTATATTGAGCCCACTGTAAAAATGGCCGACTTTAAAGCAGGAAAAAAGGTGTTTACAAGCACAAATACAAAGAAACATTGTGGTTCATAAATCTAATATTACCCTTCATGACAACTGTGAGGGGGTAAATTTTTTTTATGTTTTAAGTGGCTTTAAACAGTCAGTTGCCTTTTGGAATTATTTCCTACAAGTATCAGATGATATAGAATGCTGTGTGCACTTCACACATGGTCCACATAGCCTCCTTTCCCAGGTGAGGGAAATTATGTACTTATATACCATCTCTATGAATATATTTGTTTTATTTAAGATCATTCATCATTTGTAATGTTCGTTAGAGCTGTGAAGCACTCCAGAATCTGACAGGTTGATTAGCTGTAGGCTCTAGAACAGTCATCTGAAGTGTTGTCATACAGTGTTATGCTGGAGTTCATCAATAGTCTTGCATTTACTAACACAGACTATATCTGAAGTGTTTCGAAGTAACTTGCGTTTTCTTCCTGTTGAAAACCATCATACAAACAATGTTTAGTGGCTAAATGTATTACAATGGTGTTTTTAAAAGTCTAAACACTTTATTGAAATAGTATACAGCCAAGCACATGTGGTCAGAACACAAATGAGTTGCAGGTAATAAATTATTAAGCGTTTCTCCTAAAGAAAAGCCCGTCTAAGCAAAATACCAGCAGGCATCTATAGCTCTGCTCATGCTCTGACTCTTTGCCCTTGGTATCCCCCGGTCAGTGTGATGACGCATGAACAAAATGGCCACAGTTGGCCATGCCTACTGGTAGCTTCTTTTGGGTTATTCAGAAATCTATAGGTGACGTCAAAGATACTACATTCATATCTTTTACAGTCTTTGGTTATGACACATGACTTTTAAATGCTCGAGTTAATGTGTTATCTTGTCAAATGTGCACTCAGTCCCATGGCTGTATTAACTCACAGAAAGGAATTCTAAAGTGGATATGTAAAAAAAAAAAGTGTGCTTCACTTCAAGGAAGTTTTATTATCTTGTATGTTGTATGCGACTCATTATTACTACAGTATCATTAATTCTTACAGACCAACCAAATAATCACATCGCTGAACAAATTGTTTTATTTTGTTGTCATGGCGATCACAACAGTCGCAGACAGCGCGTGAACCTAGCGAGAGTTAGCTAAACTTTAGCCGCAGCTAAAATGAAACTTGCATGGAAACAGCTCCTCATAAAAATGAATGCCATGATCATGTCAATTTAGGACTGACCAATTTAGTAACTTTTAATGTACAATCTAATGGTGTCAATTCTCTAAAGGTCAGCAAGAGGCTTTAGCATTTCAGCAAGGCAAAAGCACACACACAGGTAAATAAAAAAGATCTGAGTTTACCTTTACTGAATTTCAGGATGATTCTCTGCTGATGATGCTTTAGAGTTGTTGTTTTTATCAGCAATTTTCTCCCCATATGGTTCAGTCTTTTAGTCTCAACATCAAACAAAAATCTTTTTCTCTCAGCTGTTGCCATTTCGTTATAGATTAATCAGACAGACGCCCTAATGGAGGATGATGTAATCGCATCCCGCATCTACTGTAGACCAGTTACTTTTCAATTGTGAATATTCTATGTACTCTCAGCTGTTGCCATTTCATTATAGTTTAATCAGACAGACGCCCAGAGGTGGGTAGTAATGAGTTACATTTACTTCGTTACATTTACTTGAGTAAAATTATCGGATAACGTGTACTTTGAGTACATTTAAATATGTGTACTTTTACTCTTACTCAAGTAAATTATTAGAGAACATTCATTACTCTTACTTCAATACATTTGGCGGCGTTCCTCCATTACTGTCAAATGATAATAAAAATTATCCATATATTTTGTTTGCAAATATCGCGAGGCGCAGCATTGGAGAGGTTGTGTCGCGAAAGGTTGCTTTAGAGACGCAGCTACCGCTTTCGGTTGTGTTGAATGATGGCTGATGAAGGAGGCGTGCAAGTTATACTGCGATGGCCATCTGGGGTTCCGAGAAGGACTACTGTCTGTGTAGTGAGTTTATCGAACCAGTTTACCCGGCCTCAAGTTCAGTCAGTTTTCAGTCTAACGCCCCATTCACACGGGGCGTCAGTGTCAACGCTTCCCATTCACTTTGAATGGGTGACGTCAAGCGTTATATATATATATATTAGGCTTGGGCGGTATTATGGTATACCGCGGGATCTAAAAATAGCAACGGTGTCAGTTTCAATACCGTTATACCGTCATAAAATATTAAATATCCTTTATTTAATGCCTACAAAAACGTATGTGTGGTTGTCATCACGTGACAGTGTGGAGGAGAGAGGGAGAGGGAGGGGGAGAGAGGTGACGTGACTAATCGCGCTTCAAAGTGTCCTGCAGTTTGGCAGTATTTACGGTTTCGACTGAACAGAAGGGAGACGTGGTTAATATGAACGAGAGGTCTGCATCAGAGCTGAAGATCTTTGCCCGAACCCGACGAGACCCGAAAAAATCCAAATCCCTGCATTAAAATCCATCCCTGCAAAGGTGAAACAAGTGATGATGAAGTAGTAAAAAAAAGCGAATTTTGATGGCGGTCAAGTCAGTCACTAGTTCAGAGGGAGCGGTTATTCCAGCCGCAGGTATTTCGCGGTCGCTCATACACTGCGTATTATGGTAGAGCCTTAAACCGCAAGCTGACAGGTAAAAAGACAAGGCCTCTCGCTACAATGAAACTACAGTCATGGAAAATTAAATGGATGCTCCTGACTGGTAGAAGATGAACAAACAATCCTACACAAAACTTGCAAAATCAGCCAGATCAGAACTCTGCATCTCGGCCTGTAGCAGCAGGAACGGGTGTTCAGCTGCTGGACCCCGTGAGCGTAAGACTGCCTGTGGATTTAATAATGTTCCTCCACAAACACACGTAGCCTAATCTTGGTGAGTAAAGGGTTTTTCAATTATAAATAAATATTAATCAAACCATATAATCAAAATGTAGACCGAGTATACAGGCTAATGGTGGCATTATTCTTTTAATATTCAGCTTCACTGCCGCCCTAATGCCAGATTGTGAAGAGAAGAAACAAACCTTGCAGAGCCATTATCTTAATTTCTTTATTGCCAAAATACCCGTCATCATTTAGAGTTTATTTTAATTTGATTTGTTAAGCAAGATTTCTTTTCATTGGTGTGTTGGCCAATTTAAAAGCTAAGTGTATGTACCCAGGCCTATATAGAGTGCTGAGATGTTACGATGTTACAGAGGACTTATTTTATTTCTTTGTTTAAACTTTCAAGTGGCATATAGTCTACATTTGTTACGAATAAATGATGTTCAAACATATAAATGACTCATTCTTGAAAAAATGCATTAGACATGTGCATGAGCACACTTGAATAATGTCGGGCTGTAAACGGGTTCAGGCTTTATAAAGCTGTCAATCAAAATGTACCTGTCGGACTCGGGACCTATCGGGTATAATTTTTTATGGCCCGATTACAGCTCTCTGCATTCCCGCTGCAGTACCGCGGGAGCCGGCCAGATTTCTTACGGTGTGTTAATAAATTTCTGAATAAATCGCGGGAGAGATGTGTGTGTGTGTGTATGTGTAAGAGAGAGAGAGAGAGAGATGCTGTGCGTCGCTTGGCGCTTGCTCTCTCTCCCTCTCTCTCTGACCGCGAACCAAAGGTCGCATAGAAGGTATTCAGTTTCTGAATCGTTTAGGCTCAATCCAACAGTTTGGTGACGCTGTCTGAGCCTTACGTCATATTTTTTTTATTACGCCGGTAATACCGGATACCGGGGTAAAATATGGAGGCGGTTTGACAGTATCAAAATTTGGATACCGCCCAAGCCTATATATATATATATATATATATATATATATATATATATATATATATATATAGATAGATAATTTATAATTAGCCCCCCTGTATATTTTTTCCCTATTTCTGTTTAACAGAAATATTTTCTTACCACAGTTCTAATCATGATAGTATTAATAACTCATCTCTAATAACTGATTTATTTTATCTTTGCAATGATGACAGTAAATATTATTTGACCAGATATTTTTCAAGATACTAGTATTCAGCTTAAAGTGACATTTAAAGGCTTAAATAGGTTAAAGCTAGAGTAATTTGGCAAGTCATTAATAATGGTTTGTTCTGTAGACAATAAAAAAATATTAGGGGGGGGGGGTAATTATATTGACCTTAAAATGTGTTTAAAACAATTAAAAACTGCTTTTATTCTAGCCGAAATAAAACAAATAAGACATTCTCCAGAAGAAAAAATATTATCAGACATACTGTGAACATTTCCTGAATATGTTAAACATCATTTTTGAAATTGTTGAAAGAAAAAAAGAATAAAAAAAATACAAAATTCACAGGAGGCAGAATAATTTTGACAAACTATATATGTGTGTGTGTATGTGTGTGTGTATGTGTGTGTGTGTGTGTATGTCTTTGGACAGTGGGGGAAACCGGAGCACCCAGAGGAAACTAACGCGAACACGGCCAAGGGGAACATGCAAACTCCACACAGAAACAACAACTGACCTAGCCGAGGCTCGAACCAATGACCTTCTTGCTGTGAGGCGACAGCACTACCAACTGCACCAACGTGTTACCATATATATATCAAAAGTAACTATTTACTGGAGTAATTTTTTCATAAGGTACTTTTTTACTCTTACTCAAGTGACTTTTAAGATTGTTACTTTTACTAGAGTAAAAATTTCCGCAAGTACTTTTACTTTTACTTTTACTTTACTTGAATACAGATTTTGGATACTCTACCCACTTCTGCAGACGCCCTAATAGAAGATGATGTAATCACATCCTGCATCTACTGTGGACCAGTTACTTTTCAAATGTGTGTGTGTGTGCGCATGACACATCAAGGTTAATTCCACATGGCTATTTTTCAAAAAAACTTTTCTTAATTGCATTCTCGCCTCGTTTTTATTAGTCAGCAAAAATGTCTGTATTTTTATTGTAATTCTTTTATTATTATTTGTTTGTTTTTTATCTTTCTAGTTTTTGTTGGTAGAAACTTGTTCGTCCTAATTCTGACATCAATTTTTCATCATTGAAATAAACCCTGTATATGAACTGATTCTCTAATTTTATCTGGTCAAAGAAAAGCTGCTTCTCTGTTTTCATCAAACAAAACTAGAGTAGATTCACAGAAGACAACAGGAATATTTATAGCAAAGACACAGAAGTTCATTTAGAATAATTTGCCTCTACAGAGTTTTAACCCGTTCTGTTTTAAAATCTTGTCTGAAAACTCAAAAATTAAACCATATGAGGGTCTTGTGTCCTTCATTGGTCCTTTGTAGTGATGGGAAGTTCGGATCATTTTACTGACTCGGATCTTTGAGTCTCGTTCATCAAGATAAACAAATCTTTTTTCGAGTCATTTCATTCATTTGGTTCAATTTGCCAAAATATTATTAAAATGTTATGAATTGCTTCCAAACACATCTACAACTAACCCAAAAGGTTGACTGCATGACAAATATGTCATAACTAGAATAGTATAAGAAGGAGAAAATAATAATTCAATGTTTACCTGCTCTTTTGTCTATGAAGGCATGTTGTCTCTTTGCTCAGCTCACCTCTTCATATTTTTAAATGTCAGGGGTTCATTCACGTTACACTGACAGTCACATATAATCTTAATCAATGCACAGTCTGAGCCGATAGGAGCCATGATCGTTCGTCGTTTACGTGACAGAATGACTCAAACCTGAGGAGTCGAGAGACGAGAGGTTCAATTCTTTTTCCGGCTCTAAACGCGTAGGATTGGCCCGTGAGGAACGAGTAGTGACTCAGACCCGATAGAGGACTTGAGAGGTGAGCGGATCAATTCTTTTTCCGGCTCTAAACGCATATGATTGGCTTCTGCCAATGTGATGAAGACTTGAAATTAACGATACTACCTGCACAAATGAGCGCACGCGCGGATGAACGAATTGTTCATGAACGACCCATCACTAGTCCTTTGTTTAAATAGTGCTCGCTTGTTCAACACTTTGGTAAACACTTGTTGTCTTTAAAAGCGCTTTATAAATAAACTGTCTTGACTTGACATTGAATTATTTAATCCTGTTTGCTTTTTGAGCACTGTTGAGCGAGTTCTAAAACACCTGTGATAGGCTGTTGTGTTTCTCAACAGAAATGATGATGCTGAACGGCTGTGTTGATCACAGCTGATCCATGTTAGACGTAGTGGAGAAAACTCGTTCTACAGACAGCCTGGATCCACAAGTATGCCTGATAGCTTTACAGCTTTCATTTTCTACCTGTGCAACAAAAAGACTGTCCAGAAAACTAACAAGCAGTGATTGTGCACAGATATCTGCTTTCTAAAGTAGCTGGAGCGTTTAATTACTCGAGCTCACCTCCCTCACTATAATCAGCTACAATGACAAAGTGCATACGAGATAAATTACATCAGTATGTAACAACCAGGGGTCTGTTCTTCGTACCTTGCTTAAATGATCTAATATTAGTTGGCAGATCCTGGATCTTTTAATCTTGATAACTGATCTCTCGCTAATTTGGTTCTTCAAACAAGTTCGCGAATCAGATTAGAATGTCTGGATAAACTGATCTGAGATCGCTGCGTGTGTTGTGAAGGACAGATCTATCGATCCTCGAAATCATGATCAGCAATGCAACGATTGGTTGACGTCACAGCAGCGTAATGACATCATCTGATTAATATTCAATTATCCATGTGAGCAAAATTACATCAAATTAGCAGTAAACGACTTGTTAAATATGACACGCAATAACCTTCCACATTTGTTGTGCAGGCTTTACACTTTCATGTGTCAAGAGTATTTATCATGTATTTCAATGCAAATCAGTGTATTTAGTACTACATTTAGAGAAGATTTTCTTTATCGTAGTAGCCGTTTTTTTAATCGGTGTAAAGAATAACTGGTTGTTAACAAAAGCATTTTCATATTGGTAGGTGTCTGCAACTTTTGTGAAGCATCAAATCACCGGCATATTAACTGTCAAAACATGTTCATGACTGCATAAATGTATTATTGCTTTAAAAAAAAGTCACATATTGTGCATTTCTATTATACACAATTTGTACTAAAGCGATCTAAAAAGTTCATATGAATAAGTTTTCTCTTTGCACCACCAGGTGGCAGTCTTTGTACTTTCATTTCAAGGGTGCAGATTGCATACATTTTATTAATATGTATAACTTTATTTATTTTATGACTATAACTTTTTTTTTTCGTCTGAAAGAGTATGTAAACGGGCCAATGAAATGCCAAATGAATTGGCAGCGTCAGCTTGCACACCTGATGCTCATTACAATCAATTTAGCATCAAAGCACAGCAAAAGCAGGATAACACATCACTTTTGCTTCAGATACTTCTACAGCCTTCTGAGAGAGTCGATGAGGGTTCCTCTTGCTAATATCCAGCGATTTCGATCGAATGAGAGCGGTCTCCCGGTCCAGAGTGTGTACATGCAGCTGCAGACTGTCAAGCTGGGCTTCTCCCTGGCCTGGCGTTTTTTGGGTCCGGTCCTCTGGGCTGGAGCTGGACTTGGTCACTATGATAGCGCGCCTCTCCGGAGGGCGCGCTCAGCTAATGCTGAACTGTCTGAGAGAGTTTGACAGCAAAATAGGATCCCACTAAAATTATTTCAGAGGCTCCTGGGGCATATGGCATCCGCAGCCGCTGTCACACCGCTAGAATTACTCCATATGAGACCACTTCAGCACTGGCTTCACAATCGAGTCCCCAGACGTGCATGGCATGTGGGCTCACACCGAGTCACTGTAACTGCGCTGTGTCGCCGTGCCCTCAGCCCTTGGAACGACCACTCGTTCCTACAGGCCGGAGTGCCTCTAGGACAGGTGTCCAGTCATGTTGTTGATTCAACAGATGTTTTCAGCACAGGCTGGGGGGCTGTGTGTTGTAGGCATGCAGCTGCGGACCTGTGGAAAGGAACCTAGTTGTAATGGCATATCAAGAGCTGTTGGCAGTGTTCCTCGCTCTCCACCATTTTTTTCCAGTGCTGGAGCAGCGGCACGTGCTGGTCAAGACGGACAGCACGGTGGCGTATATCAACCGCCGCATGTCTCTGCGCCCCTCTGGCCCTACCGGACATGGATATCAGAGCTCTCCGTCCTCACGACGGCCCTCCCCTGGAAAATCCCTTTGAGGGAGGACCTACTCTCTCAGGGACAGGGCACCATCTGGCACCCTTGCCCCGATCTTTGGAACCTCCATGTGTGGTCCTTAGACGCTTGCGGTGGTCAATACCATCACTCGGGCTAGAGGCCCCTCCACGAGGCGCGCCTACAGAAGTGAAGCTTCCTGAAGTGAAGTCTATTCACTGAGTGGTGTGTCACTCGCAGAGAAGACCCCGAAATTGCCAAATCAGCGTTGTGCTTTCTTTCCTCCAAGAGAAGCTGGAGAGCACACTGTCGCCCTTCACAGTCAAGGTTTACGTGGCTGTCATCTCCGCTCATCGTGACACGGTGGCTGGCAGCACCGTGGGAAGGCATAACCTCATCATCCGTTCCTCATAGGCGCTAGGCGAATTAATCCAACCCGCCCTTCTCTGATGCCCTGTGGGGATGCATACAAATCCCTTCGAACCACTCGACTCAGTATCTTTAAGATTTCTGTCCCTAAAGACAGCTCTGCAGGTCGCATTGACATTGATTAAAAGGGTCGAGGACCTGGAGCCATTTTCGGTCAGTGACTCATGCCTGGAATTCGGGCCGGCATACTCTCACGTTGTCCTGAGACCTAACCCAGGATATGTGCCCAAGGTTCCTACCACATCGTTGTAAGGATGGCTATATCTGTCCATAATATTAAACCCTGAAAACTGTTATGGAACACCACATGAGACAAGACCACGAGAATGGTCAGGCACTAAAACAACAAACTTTCTAATCTAAGAAGAAGATCAGCTAGAAAACCAGTTGTTCAGGTTGTCTCGATCATGCATCCTGAGCCCCCCTCTTTGCCCTGGACTTTACCTTCTCCACCAGAGCAGCTCACTCACATTCCACACAGAATGGGGTTTTGACTTTGATAAGATCTTTGCCAGATGCTCCACTCCAGGGAAAATGGTCTTCGTATCAACTCATGACCAGGCAAGAGTCTTGGTGAAGCTTTTATTGTCTTGAATTTATAATGATTTGAGTATTTAGGCAAAGAGTGCAGAAGTGTCTGTGGGATCCTGTAGACAGGATACCCAATTGCAGTTTTTGAGTCTCTAAGCTCTGCATCTGGACTTATATGCTGCAATCTATTTCTTCATGGTAAGGTATTCATCTTTAACTCTTAAAGGGTCACGAAACACCAAAACACATTTTTTGAGCTGTTGACAGTCGTATATGTGTCCCACACTGCTAAAAACACTATTAGGACACCTATATTTCACTAAAAAGTGTAAATTGGTTGTTTTTGCGTTATTTCAAGCAAATTCGTACTTCCTGTTTGAAACGAATTTTTGAAGCTGCGTCACGCCCATGACATAATAGCCTGTATTCCAGCGTGCAGACTGGACGTCTGTGCCAGAGTGAGTCTTATTACGTCTTACAGTGTGATGCATTATTGCATGAGTAAGGCTTGGTTCAAACCAATCAGCGCGCTCTATTGTGCAACTTCATTAATCTTCATTAGTGTCACCATGTTTACGCCCCAGAGACGCCATGTTGTGCTGGCAAAACAAGCGTGAAGTGTTGCTTTTATAGTCTGCTGCCATTAAGTTTCGTTTTCATTTTCTCTCTGTGAGAGCTCATCTGGATCACGTGTGGATTACAGTGTACGCGACGCGCGACAACAATAACTTACGTGTCTAAGGAGGAACATTGTTTACCTGAGAGCTGTTCTCATCTGCAAACGCTGAAATCCGGATTCGCTTGTAACGTTAGTATTCTCTTCATAATGACGCGGCTCTAGTTGCTGGTGATTGTCCTGTCTCTACAGATTTGGTAAGTGAGCGACCAGTGCTCTTTGTTTATTCAGTTTGTTCGTATCGAATTAAGTTAACTATTGCACTGAGTGCAAACATAGCACCGCATTTTGTGACCAGAATAACACATGCGGCTTTCTGACGCTAACTGCCGTGTGCATCTAAGTTTCCGGGAAATGCAGAGTTTTTTTTCTCTCATTCGCCGTGCGGTATCAAACATTGCATGAAAAATACACGCTTAGAGCAGATCCTCGAATCAAATATCGCATTTGTCGCGAGGGGCATGAATGAATTCCCTGAATGAAAGAGCCAAACTGCAATTAAAGTCCAACATTTAATAATTTGGCAAATAATTCGACTACAGATGTCCATGTAGGTTAAACACCATCACTTTCTCGTGTGTGTATTTTGACTGAAACTCACGCGTGCCCAAATAGACACTCCCACACCATCCCACTTTAGTTTCTCTGACACTCCCCCCTAAACAGAGCTGGACACGCCCACTTTTCTGACTTTTTCCAAAGTAGAGGTGTGAAAACACCCTGCTGAAACGAGGGGGTTTCATGGCCCTTTAAATGTATCTATGAGTAATTGTTGTTGTATAGTCTTGATTGGCTTATTTTGTTTAATTATGTGAATTGGAATGGAAAATATTTGCCTGACAAATAAATGCAAGATTATTGTTTAACTCTAATATCTCCTGAAATCATTTAAATCTAGTAGATTGTTTAGGCTGATGTTTCCGCAGCCTACGACCCGAATTAGTCATACATTCAGGCTCAAGCATGGGGCGGCCTATTATTGCTTAAAACTTACTTTAAATTATATTCTTTGATTAAGTTACACACATTTACCCTTCATCCATGATGTTAGTTCCTTCATAGGATTAATAGATGGACCCTTACACCTTTTAAAGACCAGGTAGTGAGCTTGCAAGCGATGCACCTGGAGGAGGCAGACCCAGCCCTTTCATTACTTTGTCCAGTTCGCACTTTGCAAATTTATCTGGACCGCACTCAGAGCTTTAGATCATCTGAGCAGCTCTTCTTCTGTTATGCTGGTCGGCAGCAGGGAAGTGCCGTATCGAAACAGAGGTTGGCCCACTGAATAGTGGATGGCATTTCTTTTGCTTACCAGAGCCAGTGCAAGCCGGGCCTCTCACACGCGGTGCCTCTCAGACATCTGTAGAGCTGTGGGCTGGGCAACACCTAATACATTTGCAAGGTTTTACAAGTGGAGTTCTGCAAGTGGAGCCGGTTTCCTCAAGGGTATTAGGTAACCCTTGGTGATTGAGGAAACAACTTGGTTAAGGTGTTGAAACACACACGCCATTCTCCCAAACACAGAGATAAGTGTGCTTATTCACTCTGTTAGTAAAGTTCCCCACTCAGGTGAGCCCTGCAGATTCCTCCGAGGCCCCCAGCACCGACTCAGCGGAGGAGTCACTCGCTGGCCCATTATGTTGTGGGTCTGCCCTCTGGTCATCCCGCATTTTGGGTATAGGTGCCCCCTATGCGTGATCCCCACTAGGCAATCCCGTATGCTTATTCAGCCACGGTCCAGTCCCCCCTCACAGGCGGACCTGTGTCTTCCCTCTCTGTTAACCATCTTATTATATGCGTACTCCCCCTTCTCAGGGCTAGTCCATATATTTTGCCATCATAACTCCCCATTTGGGTAGCAAGTGGCCTCCACAGCATCCTCCCCTTCGGGACTGCATGCTTTCTCAACGTACTGTCGTATTTAAAATCCTATAAATTATCTAGACACTTGCGGCTCCCGAAAAATATATTTAAATCCATAAATCTTATTTGAAGTGGGATAAGTAAGAGCCAGGGATCTCGTTGGAAGACCGCGCCTCTCTATGATGCAGGAGCGCTCACGATATGCCTGGCTATCCTCCCATCGGAGGTGGAGGTAAGGTGCATTCATTGTGGTGTTTTCCAGACATTTCCCTATACATGGATTAATTCCACTAATAGCATTGAAGTTCTCCATCCAAAGGGGAACGCTCTGGTTACGAAATGCTATATTGCATTGCCATAATGATTGTTCCTTAGCTGTAGGTATCAGTCTTCTCCGCTTAAAAGGATGTGTTATCCTGCTTTCGCTGTGCTTTTATGCTAAATTGATTGTAATGAGCATCAGGTGCGCAAGCTGACGCTGCCAAATCATTTGGCATTTTATTGGCCCATTTACATACTCTTTCAGATGATTGGCTTTCTGAACGAAATCCCCTTACTAAATCTACTAATAGCATATCTGTTCCCCTCCTCGGGGAACGAGGGTTACTTTAGTAACCAGAGCGTTATGTTCTGTTACTGAACAGATACTGAACTGTTTTGACACCCTTATGGTGTACATCAGGAAAAAGAGATACCTTAATTCTGAAAATGCAGCTTTATGCAGTTTATTCAGTAATACATTTATCTAGATTTCATTTTTTATTCTGTCAACACTTAGATATAATCATATAATCATTATCAATGTGTAGATATGAATAAATTACATCCTTGCAAATGATTTGTTTATTTTTCTTCTGTTAATCTACTGAAAGGGGCTCCACATTTGGTAACACGATATGTAACTGTCTGTAGTTATTGTTCAGTGGAGAATCATTTACCTCAGTGTCTCCAGTTTGGAGTTTACAGTCTTCAGTCCATCAGAGTGAAGCTTCACTCCTGAATCCTGCAGGTCATTGTTACTCAGGTCCAGCTCTCTCAGGACACAGTTTGAGGATTGTAGAGCTGAAGACAAACTCTCACAGGACTGAACAGTGAGTTTACACCACTGTAGCCTGTGTAGAGGGAAAAGACAATATTGATGTGTTCATTGGCCGTTTAATAGTCTGAAGCAGTCTGAAGCACATATGACTGTAGTGACTGGAATAACTTTACTAGTTAGTGAGCACATCTGGTGATTTTAGCTTTAAATAGAATGTATGTCCATAAAACACAATTAAATAGCTTCCTTCAGATGTCTGAATAGTCCAAGAAATATTTTTATCAAAAGAAGAAAAGATCATGCAAAAAGGTCCACAGATGACAGACAATAAAACACATGAACAAACTAAATAATAATAATTTCCCTTAGCACATTTAAAAGTTGCATATCAACAGACAAATAAAAGTAAACAGGGAAAACTTGGGAAAATGTGCATTTTAGGTTAGGTTTCTCGAACAAGTAATATCATCTCAGGGGGTGGCTACAGACCCAAGTAAGGTAGCGGCAGTATTTCAGTGGCCCTGCCCAAAGACTGTGCCAAAGCTGCGTACTTTCCTGGGGTTTGTTAGTTATTATAGGTGTTTTGTTGAGGAGATTGCTAAACTCGCAGCCCCCTTGCATCAAGTAGTGGCAAAACTAACCAAGGGTAAAATGGGACGGGCTAGCCAAGATTTGGGAACCGCTTGGTCTGAAAAGTGCAAGCAGGCAATTAACACCCTAATACAGAAGCTTACCACTGTGCCGGTTTTGGCATATGTGAGTGTAACGGAGGCCAGCTAGTGTGTGCTGTGCAGGTAAAACCTCACTCCTCTGACCTCTAAAGGGTGCTCTAGCGACAGACGCTAGTGGCCATGGTCTTTAGCCTCCTTGGTAGAGCGCCCGACTCCCATGCGGAAGGTTTGAAACCAGCTCGGAGCGGGTTGGGTGGCGTAGAGCCGACGGGGTTACATAACCATAAATGGTTTTCTCAGAAGTGGAAGCCATTTGGGACTGAGTGCAGTACTTTCCCAAGTTGTTGATGGCAAAGTGAGGCCAGTGGCTTATGTGAGCTGCTTTCTATTGTGCAGCAGTAGAAGTTGAAGCATTCAGATTTCATCATGGACCAATGTTTATCCTTTTCATCATCCTGTTTCTCAGTATTTAACTGTGAATTGATTTTAATTAATGAATAAGTTAACACATTGCTTAATATAACAATGTTTAGTGCATTTGCCTGTCTCTTTATACCTATTTTCAGGAGCCAGCAAACTAGGTCAGAGGTCATGGAGACCTTGTGTCAGGGTTCTGCCACTTTGGTCTTGTAAATTCTTGTTTTGGTGGCAGAGCTCTGCCACGTGATGTGGCCGCGCGCGTTCTGCGTCCCTCAGACGCGCGCGCTCTTGTACTAGTGTTTGTGTTTGTTCTGTCAGCAGCGCGCTGCTTTATTCTCGGCGCCTCCGTCTAGTTGGTTTCAGTTTTGGTTGGCGCTGAGATGAAGCATGCGCGTTGCTTATGTGTGAGCGCACGGTAAGGTGTTTATCTATCGTGTGCTCATGTCTTGCGTCTTTTGTCAAAGCACGTGGCTCGGTGTTTACATTGTGGTCACGTGCTTTTGTCGTGTGCTTCAGTGTTGTGTTATGTGAGCGCATGGCTTGTATTGTCTCTCTGTGTCATGCGCTCTCCCGTCTATTGTCTAGTCCCACCCTCCTTGTCAACCCATTATTAGTTAATTGTGTTCACCTGTGTGTCAATTTACTTTTTGCTTTATAATCCCCCTCATGTTTTCAGTCCTTTGTGAGTTCGTCGTCGAAAGTTTCCTGTCCTGTTGTGTCTAGCACTGTCTTGTCCAGCCAGTCAAGTTTGTTTGTTCATTTATTTGTTTTATTAGAGTTTTTCCCCCTCGGGTTGTTTGTTTTGCCTTTTTGTTTTCATTTTATAATTAATAAAAACCCATTATTGCTGCACCTGAGTCCTCGCTCCTTTTCCCCTCACCGACCGTGACAGTACGAACTCACCAAAACAGAGGACTCAGCAGAAAATGGGTATCTTCCTTTTCCCATCTCCCACTTCTCGTCCCTCTGCATGCCAGCAGAAGGAGCGTTTAGGCAGACTCCTTTCACTCCATCAAGGGGTATCTACAGTGAAGGAGTTTGCATACCAGTTCATCTACGCTGCAGAGGGGCTTGAATCTACAAACACTGCACTGAAGGAGGCGTTCAACGCTGGACTCAACAGCCCCCTTCAGGCCTGGGAGATGGGAATGCTGGGGATTTTAACATTCTGGCAGTTTGTGAGTTATGTCTACCACAGCCAGGGAAATGGTGGCCTGCCTCCACTTGGTCCACCGCCCCTCCCACTTACAGATTGCCAAATCCCCAGTCCTCCGATGACCCACCAACGGAGACGGAGGAGGAAGAACGGGTCAGCCTCACCTGTCGCCCACCCAGAGGTGACTGAACCTGCTGCAGCCCTTTCAGTTACCATCCTGGCTGCAGCATCACTTACTGAGGCACCCGCATCAGACACTGCACCAGTCCTGCAGGCAGTGGAGTATACTGCAGTGTCTGAAGAGGTGGCCAGCTTCCCGCCACCCAGACCAAGGAAGCGTCGGAGGAGAAAGGGCTCCTCCACCACAACGGCTCCAGCCCCAGAGCGCCCTCCAGTGTCGGCTCCAGCCCCTGAGCGCCCTCCAGTGTCGGCTCCAGCCCCTTCTATTGTATAGTCCCACCCTCCTTGTCAACCCATTATTAGTTAATTGTGTTCACCTGTGTGTCAATTTACTTTTTGCTTTATAATCCCCCGCATGTTTTCAGTCTTTTGTGAGTTCGTCGTCGAAAGTTTCCTGTCCTGTTGTGTCTAGCACTGTCTTGTCCAGCCAGTCAAGTTTGTTTGTTCATTTATTTGTTTTATTAGAGTTTTTCCCCCTCGGGGTTGTTTGTTTTGCCTTTTTGTTTTCATTTTATAATTAATAAAAACCCATTATTGCTGCTCCTGAGTCCTCGCTCCTTTTCCCCTCACCGACCGTGACACCTTGAGTGGAACTGAGGGCTGAGGACTGGAAACAACTGTTTCTATTGTTATTTCTATGAGTTAATACTGTCTAAAATGTCTTGTAAAAAGTGGTTTTGCTATTTTTACGTTTAAATCTTTTAAAGTGATTCTACTTTTTATTTAAGAGACTTTGTGTAGTAAGAATATAACTGCCTGAATGTAGATGATACCGATTTTTAACCAGTTTTTATTAAGACGGCTGAGAGTACACTCAGCCTTGGATCAGAAACAGATTATACTTTAAGTGTGTGTGTTCTATTTGATTGTTGATCTGTTTCACAGGTCTGGAGTCAGCTCTAATCAGTCTAAAGGATGTCTGACATTTATGCTTAAGATATTGTTCAGAATATACTCACAAACCCCACATGGAAATGTTTCTAGTCTGTCTTTGTTTTAACCAATCAGGTTAGAACACCTGTATGTGTGACGCAGTTAATGACGTTATGTGAGTATAATTGTTATTGATTGGTGATTGTAAGCAGATCGGCCTAGGAACTCATTGCGAATGTTGAAGCTGGCTTCTGCTGATGTAACTGCAAACTATCTTCAGTAAACTTGAAAATGGGCGCTGGTGAGCCTTCTTGACCAGGCTGGAGGTGTTGGTGGTCCAGGAAAGGTCCTTTGAGAAGTGCGTCCTCAGGAACTTGAGGGATGAGACAGGCTCACATGATCCCATCCACATCAATGTGATGGCTGGTGAGCCTGTCTCATCCCTCAAGTTCCTGTTTGTCCCTTCCTGAAGTCCAAAATAAGCTCCTTGGTCTTGTTTGTGTTAAGGGGCAGTTTATTGTCGGTGCACCAAGTGGCCAGATGCTGTATCTCCCCCCTGTAGGCAGTCTCATCATTATTGCTGATTAGAACAATCACTGTGGTGTCATCTGTATATTTGATGGTGTTGGATCTGTTCACAGGCCTACAGTGGATCTGTTGGTCAGAAAGTCCATAACCCAGTTGCAGAGAGACATGTCGATATCCAGGTCTCTTAGTTTGATCATTAACTTGGAGGGTATGACAGTGTTGAATGCTGAGCTGAAGTCAACAAACAGCATTCGTGCATAAGTGTTTTTATTGTCCAGGTGAGTGTGATAGGTGAGTGGTCGGTTGAGGAAGTGATTCTGGTGTACGGTTCATTATTGTCTCTTTCACGAGTTCACACTTGCATTCATTTAAGTATAAAGCATATTTAGCGTGCTGTCTGGGAGGAGGGCTCTGAGCTCGAGGAGACACCCCAACTCGAGTTATTCCCCTTATCATGAAACAAAGAGTTGGGATTCGAGTGAAGTATCTAGCCCGGCCCCAGAACGCTTCCCCCCGGGAATTCCATGCAAGAGGTGAGGTGACGGGGTGGTGGAGAGATGCTAAAGTTGTGAGATGCTGCAGGTAAGACAACGTTGGTATATATAGGGGTTTGTTCAAGAACTGATTTGATAATGGGATAATTGTCAATGACGTATTCGATACTGAAACTTCTGCGCATGCTCCTCTCGAAATTTGTTTACAAAACATCACTTCACGAGTTCACACTTGCATTCGTTTAAGTATAAAGCATATTTGGCGTGCTGTCCGGGGGGAGGGCTCTGAGCTCGAGGAGACATCCCAACTCAAGTTATTCCCCTTATCAGGAAACAAAGAGGAGTTGGGATTCGAGCAAAGTATCTAGCCCGGCCCCAGAACGCTCCAGAAAGCTTAACGTGCATGTTAAGGTGTACGTCTCCGTTTGGGAGCCGTCACTGCACTTGCAGTGGTGCATGATTATGAGGTGTACGTCTGCCGTAGGAGCAGTCACTGCACTTGCAGTGGTGCATAATTATGGGGTGTACGTCTCCCACCCCCATAATTGTAAGGTGTACGTCTCTCATAGGAGTGGTCACTGCACTAGCAGTGGTGCATAAAAAGTGTGTCTCCTGTAGGAGTGGTCACTGCTCTTGCATTAGTGCATGATAGTGGGGTGTACATCTCCCGAGGGAGCTGTCACTGCACTTGCAGTGGTGCGCAATTATAAGGTGTACATCTCCCGGAGGAGCGGTTACTGCACTATTAGTGGTGCATAATAATAATGTGTGTGTCTCCTGTAGGAGTGGTCGCTGCGCTTGCAGTGGTATGTAATAAAGTGTGCGTCTCCCTTAGGGGCGGTCTTTGCACTAGCTGTGATGTTTAATATTAATAATAAGTTGTGCAACTCCAGTTGGAGCGAACGCTGTACTAGCATTATCGAGATAGTATATGCGAAGGGTGTTTGAAGAAAGTGCCTTGTGAATTGTCAATGACGAAATGTGTTGTGAGATGTAGTGTGATGGGCTCTAGTGGGTGTTGAATTTATCTTAGAGGGGTTTTTTGATAAGGGTTTGTTGGGCTCTTCTAATCTGAGAGCGGTCAGATCGAATGTAGTACTTAAAAGCCTGTGAGGACCAGCGTCCGAGTGTTTGGATCTGCTGCTCTGACCATTTTGACCATTTTGTGCTGCGGTGGTAGCTGCGCCTATTCTGAAGAAATGGCTGGAGAAATTGTCAGCTGGGAAGCCGGACTTAATTAGGACGCATTTAAGATGCTTTTGAAACCAAAAACGAGTGACTGGGCGATTGCTATCGTCTGTGAAGAGAGGGTCTCTGCTAAGGAAGAGGCTTGTGATTTCCGGATTTGTGAAAATGCTAGCAGTGTTTGGTTTGGACAAATAGGTGATTGAAGGTTGAAAATGTAGATGTAATGGCCTCTTTTTGCTTGATCTGTTTTTCTTTGCTTAATGAAAAAGGAAATGTAATGATGACAACCCAGATGTAATGGTGAGTTCTGAACTAGAGATCTGCGCGGGACTAAATTTTGAATCCCACTCCCGCCAGGTTTTAGCCCGAACCCGACCGCTCCCGCTTATATTGAGAATTTGTTGTCCCGCTGCCCAACCTGCCCCGTTTTCTGCCCTCCGCGCCTGATCCCGTTAAAGAGCGGGGGAGAACAAAACCGAAAATCACCAGCTATACAGTCCAGACAGCTAAGCTGTCTGTATAAACACACACACACACACACACACACACACACACACATACAGCACCAGGCACACATACACAGACAAAGCTCTCTCTCTCACACACAAGCACTAAGCAGACACACAGGCAAAGCTCTCTCTCTCATTCGTGCGCGCACACACTAACATACACACACACAAGCACCAAGCAGACACACAGACAAAGCTCTCTCTCTCACACACAAGCACTAAGCAGACACACAGGCAAAGCTCTCTCATTCGCACGCGCGCGCACTAACATACACACACACAAGCACCAAGCACACACACAGGCAAAGCTTTCTCTCTCATTCGCTTAGCAATATCCTCGATATTGCTAAACAGCCCGCTCCCGTCCCAAATTAAACCCGTTACCGACCGCTCCCGCGATTTATTCGGAATGCAGATCTCTATTCTGAACACCTTAAAAATCCGAAGAAAGCTAAAATAAACATAGCATCGAGTGTATGTGCTGTGTGGATTGATTTGTATCCCTTGCAAAGAGTGGATATGCATTTAGTGAGTGTTCTCAGTGTTATGGGTTGTCGTGTGTCTTGAGATGGTAAGTAGGGAAAAATCAGGAAACAGTATATTATAATATGCGTGGAAAGTTTTAAAACTTTTCCATTCTGTTAAATATGACTGCAGGGTTCTAGGCGCCACTGCCTGAAGGATATATTCGAGGTAGGCTCCAAACAGGTTTTTTAAAGGATGATCTATGGGAATATCAGCTCTGAATAAGGAGGGACTTGGACTGGAAACTGATCCGCTTCTGGTGCCAAATGTCTGAATTTCTGAAAAAGCAAAATGAGAGAGAGAATCAGCAATTTGGTTTTTGGACAAAGGAATGTGCTTTGCAGTTAAAATAAATTGGTGACATGCTGAGATCCAATTAAGGCGTCTAAGTAGGGGAATTAATGCTAGTGAATTTGAACGGCCTTTATTTATGCAGTGAACGCTTGCTTCATTGTCACAGAGAATTATAATGCAGGAAGCGGACCATTCTTTTCCCCATAGGGATGCAGCGACGACTAGTGGATAAAGTTCAAATGGCGCCTATGATTTTAGTGGTTGTGGCAGGTCTAACAGTTGGGGCGGCCAAGTGGATGCGAACCAGCATCCTTGGTAATAACCTCCGAATCCGATTGACGGGGCAGCATCGGTGAATAAATTGATGTCTGCTGGGGACAATATTAGGTCGCTTTAAAAGAAGGAAAGACCGTTCCATTGTTTGAGGAATAATATCCATAAACGAAGTTCATTTAGGCTACGGTCATCGATGGATATTTGATCCTCTAGACTGTGAGCTGAGGACACGAGAACTAAGAGATCAGAAATGAACGAGTGGCCTTGGGGAATTATGTGCATTGCGAAATTCAAGTGGCCGAGAATTGATAATAGCTTGTGCTTAGAACAGGTGGGGCTGTCTAATAGGGAGGACGCTACCAGGATCGTTCGATCAATTTTCTCTTTTAATAGGCACGCTTGGAATGTGTTGGAGTCTAATTTAATGCCCAAGAGTTCGATTGAAGTGCTTGGACCGGCGTTTTTTTTTCTCTGCTATGAGAATCCCGAGTTCGGCGAAAACCTTTTAAACTGTCAAGAGGTGTGCGGCTGGGATAGCGTTGGGTGGTGATATGATTAGAATATCATCTAGTAGATGGATTAGGTGTGGGATTTTGTAGTTATTGGAAAGGATCCAACATATTGGACATATTTCGACAGCGTGTCGAAAACTTTTGGGCTTCTTCTGCAACCGAAGGTTAGGCGGATGGAAAAATAAAAAAATTTTTGCCAGAGAATTCCGAAAAGGTGCCAGAAATGAGGATGGATGGGCATGATTTTAAAGGCGGATGGTTTGTCGACTTTAGCCCTCCAAGTGCCGCGACCCGCTATTTTGATAAGTGAAATAGCTTGGTTGATGTCATGATAATTCATAAAGAACTCTTCTGGAGGGATGAGACTGTTGATACTAGGAAACGGAGAGTTATGCGGGGAGGAAAGGTCAATTATTAGGCTTTTTTTTTTTCTTTTAAATCTGAGAATTTCCTAGTTACTACCCCGATAGGACTGATGCGGTAAACACTAAACAAAGGTGCGTAGAAAGAACTAATCATGAAATTTTTGTCTGCTTCTTTTTTCATTAAAACATGGACGACGTCGGGTTTGGCGAGACCGGATGGAAGATTTGGACAAATAAGACTACGGGAGGGGAGGCTAATGACGCCTGGATGAAAACCTGAAGACAGACCCGATAATTGAAATTCAGTGAATTTAGGATCAAGATGTTGTAACAATTCCGATCTTAGGCGAGAAACATTCACAGGAGTCGATAAGTAATTTTTTGCATTTGAACCCAGTGCAGGTGCTGGCAGAGGCTGTGACAGAAGGGCGGTGACCAGAAAGGAGGGGCAGAATATTTGGGTTTGAAGGGACGTAACTGGTGGATTTGGGCTGGGCAGGTTCGGGGAGGGGAGAAGGGCTGGGATAAATGAATGGGCAAGATTCAGTGGGGTGGGTGGTGGATCGGCAGACCGCGCAAAATATATTGCGGCAACCTAAAAAGACTTTATTATGGAGTTCTGTGTCTACGGCTCCCCAGAATGGGGTCTGGTTCCATTGGGAAATGCGAATGGCGCTCACGAGATGAGAATGTAGCTCACTGAGTTCAATGAGAATGTAGCTCACGCTACAGCTGGCTCTGGGATCATAGGGGGGAGGCAAAGAAAAGAGAGGAGGGGCTGCCAGCGATAATGACATCAGCGGAGGCGGCCTGACGCTGGATCTTGTGTCAGCGCCTGGAAGGAAGTAGGAAGCTAGAGCCGGTTGCGGAGGCATGCTCACGCTACTGCTGGCTCTAGGATCGCAGGTGGAAAAAAAAGGGAAGAGTGGAGGGGCTGCCGGCACCATCGACATCAGCGGAGGCGGCCTCACGCTGGAACTGGTGTCGGGACCTGAAAGAACTTGGGGAAAAAAGAGGAGAAATTTGAGCTGGGAGCGGAGGCGGTCTCACGCTCGCGCTGCTCATGGGAACTTGGAAGGGGTGGGCGGGCAGATTGTGAGTTTGGGCTTGTGCTTCCTGTAGCAACTCTGCGCTTGAGTTGGACGGGGGGCTGGGTTTGTAGTTGGTGATGACCTGGATGGAGTTGGAAAAGTGCTCCTCTAGCTTTAGCTTGTAACAGTGCTTGACCTTTTTGATGCCCGTCTTCAGATTAGCCCTGGAAGTGCTGTAGGCCTGTGCATCCCCTGATCTGAAGGAAGTGTAGCGTGCCTTCAGCAGGAGGCACACCTCCTTGTTCATCCATGGCTTCTGATTCGGGTGTGTAGTGAACTGTTTCTGGGCTATAACACTGTCTATGGTGGTGTTGATGTATTCCAGAACAGAGGAAGTGTAACTGTCATTTTCTGTGTGAGAGGCACGGGTGGCCTGGGAAGCAAGTCTGTGTGTTGAATCCTGTCCTGGAGTGTGGAGTCTACCCCCACTGCTCTTACTTTGATGGTCCTCACTGATGGCTTCACACGGTTGATGAGGGGTGAGTGCTTGGATGTGAGGAACAAAAAAGGTGATCTGATTGACCTAAGTGGGGGAGGGGGGTCACAGCGTATGCTTCAGGCATGTTTGTGTAAACATGGTCTAAGGTTTTATTTCCCCTTGTGTGGCAGAAAATATTTTGATGGTATTTGGGGAGCACTGTCTTTAAGTTTGAGTGATTAAAATCCCCCGCAACAATAAAAGCAGCCTCCGGGTGAGCAGTCTGTTGTTTGCTGATGGCTGCATGAAGTTTGTTCATAGCAAGCTTGGCATCAGCATCGGGAGGAATATAAGCAGCAGTCACAATAGTGGATGTGAAGTCCCTTGGTAGATAAAATGGGCTACATTTAAAAATTAGAAATTCCAGGTTAGCAGAGCAATGTCTCCCAACGACGACAGAGTTTGGGCACCAAGCTTTGTTAATATAAATGCATAATCCTCCACCTCTGGTCTTACCGGAGTCATCTGCCGTTCTGTCTGCTCGGAATGTGTGATGCTCAGTTAAAGATACAGCATTGTCTAGTATCCCGCTGTTTAGCCGTGTTTCTGTGAAAATCATGACATTACAGTTCCATAATCTTTTGCTATGGTTGATGCGCAGTCGAAATTCATTTATTTTGTTCAACAATGATCGTACATTGGCAAGAAAAATGCTGGGTAAAGAGAGCCGGTGTGGTGTTAGTTTTAGCTTAGCTTTTAGCCCGCCGTGCTTCCCGTCTTTGTTTATGTTCTCTTCGCCGCCTTCGAGCACTTCCGGGTATTGGGGGTGTATAATACTGTATATTCGGGAATTGGGGTATTCGGGGTGTATAATGGCCCGTTTCCACTGAGTGGTACGGAACAGTTCGGTTTGATACGCTTTTATGGCCGTTTCCACTGTCAAAATGCGTACCGAACCAAACCGTACTGTACCGTACCACTTTTTCGGCACCCTTTCGAAAGGGTCCCAAACGCAAGAAAGGGTACCAAAAGGCGGAGCTAGACGGGCAGCTGAACGCTATTGGTTTACAGAGATACGTAATTCGCTTACGCAACAAGCCAGAATGTAAACAAAGGACCCGCCGTGTTTGAAATACACAGCGAGAGATTACTTGCGCTCTGAATATCTGAATCTGAAATAACAATAATAATATCTATATCTGAAATAACTAACTTCTTGAGCTGATGATAATAACGTGCGCTTGATTATTGACAAGCTTTGGAAGCCCGATCCTATGAGCTGACAAACGCAAGAATGACACATTCAGAAAGAAAAGGACAAACCCGAGAGTGAAGCGTTGAAAAAAATGGAAAGCCAAGGAGTAGGTTATTTCTTTAGCAAACGTTAACAAACTGCCTTGTTTTAATTTCTATCATCACCTTTTGGACTAATATGAACTGGGAATGATGGAATAACTCTCTAACAGAGTCTTTATGTGCTGCTGAAGATTACAGACACAGGTGAGAGGTTTTCACTGACTGTAGGCTATACTTTCTGTTGTTTTGAACCTAATTAAGGACTAAATGTATGCTGTGTGTACTTTTTCTGTAGTTGGTAACATATGGAGGACTGTAAGGGGCTGTATGTGTTCATATACAGTTGAAGTCAGAATTATTAGCCCCCCTTTGAATTTTTGTTGCTTTTTTAAATATTTCCCATATTGTATTTAACAGAGCAAGGACATTTTCACAGCATGTCTGATAATGTTTTTTTTTTTCTTTTGGAGAAAGTCTTATTTGTTTTATTTCGGCTAAAATAAAAGCAGTTATTGATTTTTTAAACAACATTTTAAGGACAAAATTATTAGCCCATTTAAGCTAACTTTTTTTTCCGATAATTAACCCAGTTAAGCCTTTACAAGTCACTTTAATCTGCATAGAAGTGTCTTGAAAATATCTAGTAAAATATTATTTACTGTCATCATGGCAAAGATAAAACAAATCATTATTAGAGATTAAGTTATTAAAACTACAATGTTTAGAAATGTGTTGAAGAAATCTACTCTGTGTTGATCAGAAATTGGGGAAAAAAATAAACAGGGGTTCTAATAATTCAGGGGAGCTAATAATTCTGACAACTGTGTTCATTTATTTATTTATTCAATATAATTACAGAAGTTACAGTAGGCTATTTCACACTGTCATTGATCTGCAGTTATAATCAACTCCTGTTTATAGAAAAGTTAGTAATAAACATTTATACACAAGTATTTATGTGTGAAAAACATCTTTTGTTTTTTGTGAGAAGTGCTTTTCATATGATATGTAAACGACCTGTGCAGCTTTATTGTACACATTTTCTGTAGCGAGCATGACGTCAACTGAAACTTTGTCATACACCACGCCCAACAAAAGGGTACCCTTGCTAGTGGAAACGCAAGCCTGATAAAGGTGACCCATACCGACCCGAACAGTACCATACCAGCCAGTGGAAACGAGCCATAAAAGACTGCTTTGACACTGCACTATGCGTGTCAGTGTGTCTTTGGGGAGTGATGTCATCAGGACACCGACTGAAAGATAGGACCCGTTTGTGTGGTGCTATGGTTAGCTGGTTGAATGGTATTACATGTGCTTTTTCAACTTTTAAATTCTCATTCATTCATTAGTAGCTGTGCCTTTATACTTCAGCGTGCTGTTTCTGATGCTCTGCAATAACACTTCTGAAACACTAGCTGGCAGTGAGGTGTTTATGTTCCTCTGTGTCAAATTTCTTTGCTGGTGTTTTGTTTGTTCTGAACGCTTCCTTAATGCAAAAGTGGTTTAAACTCGCTCATTTTGAGGAAGGAACCGGCGGTTGTGCAACAACTTTAACCATAAGATAAACACAAAACAAAACTTTTCATCTGGAGCTCCTTCGCGGGACTCCACAATTTGTAAACATTTGCTCCAACGGACTTGTGCGGCTCTCAGTCCAGCCCAAACTCATCAGCAAACAGGTGGGTAGTAAAGTTACATTTACTTTGTTACATTTACTTGAGTAAAATTGATGGGTAACGAGTACGTTTTGAGTACATTATGTGTACAGTATGTGTACTTTTACTCAAGTAAATTAATAGGGGAAAATCAGTACTCTTACTTCGCTACATTTGGCGGCGTTCCTCCATTACTGCCAAGTGATAATGAATATGATCTATATATGTTGTTTGCAAATATCACGAGGCACCACATTAGAGAGGTTGTGTTGCGAGAGGTTTCTATAGAGACGTGTTACTTGCTTCCAGTTAGAGCGTGCGTGCTTGTTGGAATAATGGCTGAAGTCTAGGAAGATGTGCGAGTTTTATACTGTGGTCCCGCTCGCCATCTGCGGTTCCGAGAGAGACAGGAGACGGTCACACTGTCTGTGCAGTGAGTTTATCGGACCAGATCACCTGGCCTCAAGTTCAGTCTGTTTTTACTCCAACATGTCAGCAAGAAAAGTTTCATATTGCGATGCACCAACGAACTGACATTGCAACATATACATGAATTCCAGCTACGACCTGAAAAAAAACACGTACTGGTATGTGCCAAAATTATCTATATTTTTAGACCTTATCAATGGTAACTATGGGGTAATTAAAGAAACTGCAGTTTAATGGAATAACTGATTAGCCCTGCACACATTAGTCATTTATCCATTAAAAATAAAAAAATTTAAACATTATTTTTAACATACATAAAGTTTGACTAGATATTCTTCAAGACACTAAATATTTTGTCGCCTTAGAATTATAAGGTTCTATCTGACATTTTTGTCAAAATTAAGTTATTGACATATTCTTATTTAATGACAACTTATTTACATTGTGATATTTTTTTTACAAGTTGTTTACATTTTAAGACTAAAAACAAATGTTACACACATACTATATTTTATATGCTATATGGAATGCAAATACTTTGAAGCTAAAAATCTCAAAATCATTCAGAACACAGAGAGAACCGAATCACTTCAAGGTGACCATTTTAAATGGCATTTAAAGGCTTAACCAGGTTAATTCGACAAGTTAGGGTAATTAATGATGGCTTGTTCTCTAGACAATCAAAATAAATATTGCTTTATAGGGGCTAATAATTTTGAGCTTAAAATGGTTTTAAAAACACTCTCCCGTATCGTTCTATCTCCCGGAATTCCACCTGTACTTTTACTTGAGTATAGATCTTGGATACCCTTCCGACCTCTTGCCAGCGATACCAAGCTGACCAATCACAGAGCCTGCGCTACGCATAGTTGCTATGTGTAGTTACATTTTTGAGAGGTGCGTGTCAGCGACGCCGACGGCCACGGCGAGGGCTATGCGTCCATGCATAGGCTGCGCTGTAGCATACACGTGCGCTTGATGCAGAAGTATAAATCAGCCTTCAGCTCTGCTATCTGACCCTCTAGTGTATCAGGTGACTAGTGTTGTTGTGTTGATGTTGTTCCCTTGACTGCCAACCATGGATTAAGAAAGAAATTGGGGGAGAAATTGCAATTCAAAGAGGTGGAGCTCCAGAACACACCCACCTATTGTGTAATCGTCAGACCAATGGCCGCTTAAAGGTGTTTAGGAGCCAAAGCAAAATATTGGGGGAGCTGTTTCAATCTGACCAAACAAACTCAACAAGAACTTCATTTTGGCAAGATTTTGTTTGAAATGATGACATTTCAATTTGATGTTCGGTTTAGTTTGAAGTGAGTGCCCCAAAACAGCTCATTTTAGACTTGCCCCCAAATCCCAAAGAACATGAACTAATGATGTTTTGAGCAGAAATTTAACAGACATTTAAGAGCAATATTATATCTTGTGAATACAAGTGCTCTTTAAACAAAGGCTTTTCTCATGTTTGATTTCATTACACACTTGAAACATGATATGTGCACACTGAATAATCATAAAAATAAAATACATGGCAGCATATTTTTCTCACCACATCATACTTTGTGGCATTTCACAACGTAAAAGTAAATTGTGGCAGCATTTATTTTACGGAAACTTTTTTTTTTTTTACCTCAGTGTCTCCAGTTTACAGTTTGGACTCTTCAGTCCATCAGAGAGAAGCTTCACTGCTGAATGCTGCAGGTCATTGTTACTCAGGTCCAGCTCTCTCAGGACACAGTTTGAGGATTGTAGAGCTGAAGACAAACTCTCAAAGGACTGAGTTGTGAGATTACAGCCCTGTAGGCTGTGAGGAAAAGCAGAAATAAGGATTTTGCATTAATCTAGCAGGGGTAATCCAGAGCAGAGACAAAAACAATTGAACGGTGTGTTTTAGTTTGAGAAAAGATCAAAATCACTATATGGACTCTGTAAATACTGAATTTTAAGCAGGTCACACACCAGAAGCGCCGCTCGGCACCGCGACACGGCGCACACATGACAGTTTAAAGTATCACACACCAGACGCGCACATTCGAATGATATTTAACATGAAACTAATCAGATGGCGCTCTGTGGCGCGGCTGAAAAATGAACTGCGTCCTGAGCCATGGCCGGGCGCCGCCGACTTTCGGCACCGGTGTGTGTATCCTGATAGAAACCTATGCTTAGAATTCTAAAATGCATGGCGCGGAGCTTTTGGTGTGCGACCTGCTTAATGGAGAACCCTTAAAGCTCTCTCAGGACACAGTCTGAGGATTGTAGAGCTGAAGACAAACTCTCACAAGAATTGGAAGTGAGTTTACACATGACAAATCTGAGAAATAAGGACATAAATCAAATTTACAGTGTAATTTTTAGCCATTCATCTGATGTAAATAATAATTATAATCAATCAGTCAATCAATCAATCAGGTGTTTGTGTTGCATATTTAGTTGATAAATCATTATCTTGAGTTTAATTAGAGTAATGTGTTCATTATACAAGAAATAATTAAAGAGCGCAGGTCACTTTAAGAGTTTACTAAATATGTGATGATGTTGATGTTAGAAATGATCACAAGTTTTTGTCAGAGTGTGAGTTTTTATGAAACAGAAAAGTGAAGGACAACAATATAAGTATAACAGTTCTAGTACATTTTGTGTCATCTTTACAAACTTAACAGTTTGAACTTAGACCTCAGTGTCTCCAGTTTAAAGTCTGGACTCTTCAGTCCATCAGAGAGAAGCTTCACTCCTGAATCCTGCAGGCCATTGTTACTCAGGTCCAGCTCTCTCAGCACACAGTTTGATGATTGTAGAGCTGAAGACAAACTCTCACAAGAATCAGCAGTGATATTACACAGGACAAATCTGACAAATAAGAAAACAAATCAAATTTATAGTGTATTTTTTGTCATTCACTTCATGTAAATATTAATTATAATCAATCAATCAGTCAGTCAATCAATCAATCAATCAGTCAGGTGTTTGAATTCAGACCTCAGTGTTTCTAGTTTGCAGTTTGGACTCTTCAGTCCATCAGAGAGAAGCTTCACTCCTGAATCCTGCAGGTCATTGTTACTCAGGTCCAGCTCTCTCAGGACACAGTTTGAAGATTGTAGAGCTGAGGACAAACTCTCACAAGACCGAACAGTGAGTTTACACATGACTAATCTGAGAAATAAGAAAACAAATCTAATTTACAATGTAATTTTTAGTTATTCAGTTGATGTAAATATTTATAATCAATCAATCAATCAATCAATCAATCAATCAATCAATCAGGTGTTTGAATTCAGACCTCAGTGTCTCCAGTTTACAGTCTGGACTTTTCAGTCCATCAGAGAGAAGCTTTACTCCTGAATCCTGCAGGTCATTGTTACTCAGGTCCAGCTCTCTCAGCACACAGTTTGAGGATTGTAGAGCTGAAGACAAACTCTCACAGGACTGAGTTGTGAGATTACAGCCCTGTAGGCTGTGAGGAAAAGCAGAAATAATGATTTTGCATTTATCTAGCAGGGGTTATCCAGACCAAAGACAAAAATAATTGAACGGTGTGTTTTAGTTTGAGAAAAGATCAAAATCACTATATGGACTCTGTAAATACTGAATTTAAGGGAGAATCCAAGGCTGTAAAATAAACATACAAACATTCTTTAGCTAACAATTCCCAATTTTGCTTAAAGCCAATATTTTGCTTTCCCCTAAGATTTTCACTCATCATGGCACACCTGCAGCTGATAATGTGACAATAAAAGTGATTTGATTAGAGCTGTCATCACACTATCTATATTTAAACATTTCAATGTGTTAACAGAAAGGAGAGATTATATTATTGTATTGGGTAAAAAATAATCAAAGTATTGAAAAGAATGTCTGAAAATGGAGAACAGATATAGTATATAGCAGGAGATCAGTAATACATATTTGATGTGAAAGCACAAATAGTCTGTGCTGTTTCTGCACTGCATGATTATGACTCATGGGTTGCAGATGTGTTGCAAATCAATGTGTGAAATGGGCATAAATGTATACAGAAAACTCTTACAGTGCTCTTGTGGTGTTTTTGACCACCGGTATCAGTCTCATCAGTGCTTCATCAGATCTTCTGTATTTCTGCAGTTCAAACTTCTCTTGAGTCTCTTCTGACATCAGGAGCACAAACACCAGACCCGACCACTGAGCAGAGGACAGATCCTGTGTTGTAAGATTTCCAGAGCTCAGACTCTTTTGGAGTTCCTCCACAAAGTCATCATTCATTTCATTCAGACAGTGGAAGAGGTTGATGGTCCTCTCTGCTGATGTCTCCTTCTTTATTTTCTTTTTGATATAGTCTGTCGTGTCTTTGATGTTCTCAGTTTTGCGCTTCAGTCTTGGGAGGAGCTCCTTCAGGTTACTCTGATTAGACTCCAGTGAAAGACCCAGCAGGAACCGGAGGAAAAGGTCCAGGTGTCCGTTCTTGCTTTGTAAAGTCTTCTCGACTGCATCCTTATGAAGTTTAAACAGGGTCTTTGTAGAGAGTTTCCATTTCAGTTCCTTTTTCCTGGACTCAAGAAATGGATTTGCTTTCTTGTCTTTGTAAGTGAAAAACACATAGAGAGCAGCAATGAACTCCTGAACGCTGAGATGAACAAAACTGTACACCTGTTCCCCTGAAATGGGGCTTTCCTCCTGAAACATTCGAGTACATAATCCAGAGAACACAGACCCTTCCTTGACATCTAGTCCACACTTCTCCAGATCTGTTTTGTAGAAAATCAGTTGTCCTTTCTGCAGCTGTTCAAAGGCCAGTTTCCCCAGTTTCAAAACAATGTCATCAAAAGACCAGTTATTAGCTTCAGGTTCAAGATCGTTGCTGTATTTTTCTTTCATCTGTTGCTTTTGAGACAGTACGTAGCTGGTGTACATCCCTGTGAGAGTTTTGGGTGTTTTTTCATTGCTCTCTTGACCCAGCAGAGGCTGAAGAACAGTGAGAGAGATCCAGCAGAAGACGGGGATGTGGCACATGATATACAGACTCCTGGATTTCTTGATGTGGCCGATGATGTTTCCAGCAACCTCAGGACTGCTGTTTTTGATGAAGTACTGCTCCTTTTGCTCATCACTGAATCCTCGCACCTCAGTCACCTGATCAATGTAGGTTTGGGGTATCAGACTGGCTGCTGCTGGTCTGGATGTGATCCAGATGAGGGAAGAGCGAAGCAGCTTTCTCTTTAGGAGATTTGTAACTATCTTACTCACTGTCATTTCCTTATCAACATCAGTAAAGCCATCTTCCTCTTTAAAGTTCAATTGAAAGCGATATTCATCCAGTCCATCAAAGATGAACATGACCTTGCCTTGTTCTTTAGGAAGAGAGCTCAGTCCTCCCGGTCTACTAAAGAAGTACTTGTTAAGCAGACCTATGAGACTGTACTTTTCATCTTTAATCAGATTGAGTCTACGGAACGGCAGTGGAAATATGAAGACTATTTCCTGATTGTCTTTTTCTTCAGCCCAGTCAAGGATGAATTTATTGACAGAGACAGTCTTTCCCACTCCTGCGATCCCCAGTGTCAGGACTCTTCTGTTTTGTTCAATGTCAGGCTGAACTTTAAACATGTCATTACACTTAAGTGGTTTATCCTTGGCTGTCTGTTGGTTGTGTTTTGACTCCATCTGCATCACCTCATGGTCATTTTCTCTTCCTCCAGTCTTGTTCTCCACCACATATAGATCAGTGTAAATATCGTCCAGCTTCTTCTGGTGACCCGTCTGTGAATTACCAAGCAATATCTGCTCATTTTCCTCTTTTAATTTCTTCTTTAGTTCATGGCTGATGTTTGTGTAATCAAGAGGAAGAGTTTTACAGTTCTCTAAAGCTGTACCTTTACAACAGAGAGGAAAAACAAAGCAAAACATGATTATGCCCTGTACTTCCCTTTATGAAAAAAAGAAGTTACACATATAAACAAATTTAAATGAACAAAGACAAACATATAATTGTTAATCATGTGAAATTCAGGCACCCATTTACATGCATTAGCTTTATGATTGACCATCACTGTTATCCATAGCAATGCTGAATTTAAGACTGTTCATCTGAAGCTGTGCAATAAATGTTTTGACAATACATCGGACTCAAAAAACAATGCTAGGATAGAGTTTTAACATGGAATCAAATGATCACATTTCTAAATTTTGACAAGGAATTAAACAATACCTTGGTTCTGTGTATTCTCCAGCTGATCAGCCAAGTCATTCTGCTTTATTTTCCTCAGGGTGTCCACTGTGACCTTCACAGCTCTTTCTGATCCAAAACATGACACCATCTTATCCACTGTATCCAACCTGTCTGCATTCTCCAATTCAGCTTTTGAAATCTCATTATGGTCATTTACTAAGCACCACTGAAACTTCTTTAGTTCAGCTTCTAACAGTTCATCCAGTGAGTTGTCGAGCAGCTGTTTAACATTCGCCATGAGGCTTCACCTATTCAGAGCTACAGGACAAGAGGAACAACATCTGCATTAGTTTTACAATTAACATATGAACCCAAGCAGTTACTTATTAATTAAATAATGAAATTAACCTCAGAGTAGAAACTTGACATTTCAAAATTCACAATATTGAAAATTGTCACACTTTTAAGTGGCTCTTACTAATCAGGAGTAATGTAGATGTTTGTTTGTCTACCTAACTTGTGTCTTTGGCAGAAGCTCTGTAACTCTTCTTTCTGAATCATCATACAGAAGTGTTTATTTAGATGTTCAACTGTTTAAACCACAACCATTTTAGAAAACTTAGAAAGACAGTTTAAAAAAAGACTTCAGATGACAGGTGAGACTGGTGGAGTTTCACACACATTTGACCACTGTTAAAAGCATACTACATTCTTAGGTAAAAATGCCCATCACTGTGATGGAACCCTAAAAGGTAACTTTCTGTACCTCTAGTTTAGATCTTATAATTCATATGGGGTGCAAAATAAGGGCCTATTGTGTACCTTTAAAGGTACAGTTATGTTTAATGTAACTTATTGGTGCATTTTTTTCTGACAGTGTTGTAAAATTATTTTTAAAAAGTGAACACAAAAAAAAAAAAACTTCTCAGGGCCGTGTGACTTCTCAGTGTCTCCTGAACCTAAGCCTTCTGATCCTCTGGGGTTATGTGAACAGCCAGTGCCTCTGAACCTGAGCCTCCTGACCCACATGGGTTGTCAGATCCATCACTGTCTTCTGAACCTAAGCCCCAGACAGCTCCACTCTCCAGGCCCTCCACAGCTCCACGTTCTAAGTTATCCAAAGCTCCATTACACTGTAACATTTCTAAGCGTTTCTTGTGTCTAGTCTCTCTGTGTTCCACCCTTGCCTTGTTTTATTGTTTATTTTGTCCACTGCCTGCAAATTTCTCTGTATGCATCTGTTTGTCCCTGTTTTGACTGCCTGCCTGACTACTGTTCTTAGTAAAATGCATGTGGATCCTAAAATCCGTTGTCCAGCACCCTTGAATTACAGAGGGTAAAAAAAAGAAAATTTCAGACTATGCCATTCCAGAATATTAACTGTTTTCTATCATAACAAATTTATACAACGAACAGGGGCAAGCAGAACAGCACCGGTGTCAGGATTTTATATCAGAGGGGCCTTTAATCCCATGGGGGGTACTACACTAGATATGTTTTACAGTCATTGCATTAGATTTGCTGATTTTGGTCCCCCTTCTTCCTTTCATTTAGGCTATTTATTCACTTTGTAACAAATATGGCCGACCAGACACATAATTATTTTGCTTTTTATTCCACAACCGAGCCAACTTTGCCCAGAGAAGACTCGAAACCTGATTCCAAGGTATTTACGACCCAAAAGGAATGTGCCATGTGGCATCAAACAAAGAACGGTTCAGGACCCTTTAAGCTGCTTGTTTAACACTGATGTTTTCATAGAAACTTTACTCTCTTTTTGTAATCATGTGTTTTGCAAAGTTTCGCTTTCTCCTGTATTAATATTTTTGGTTTTAATACCACTGCATATGCTGTTTAACCGTACCGAAGCTAAACAAGCTCTTATACTGTTCGTGTTTAGACTTTCCGAAAAGCTTACTCACTGTACAAATTGATCGTTGACATTTTATTTTAATATGAGTGCAACATATTAACATCAAGAGACTTTAAAATTTGCCTATGCATATTCTTCTGCCTCGGACAAAGAGCCGTAAATTTTTTATTCCAGGAAGTTAGCTTCTAATTGGTCAACTTTCCATGGAGGGTGGATCCGAACCTGCTAACCAAGCTAAACTTCCTCTCTCTGTTCAAACTCTCTCGCTCCCGGCTCCAAGACCAAACTCTACTCTCTCTCTCCAGGCTCCAAAGCAACCCGGCTCTCTGCTCTGAAACACGCTGTTTTGCAAGACCTAAGCAGAGAAACCTCCAAGAAACCAGGCGGAGACCCAGACGGAAAGGATTAATCGCACAGCTCGGACATCACAGCCCAGAATCCCTTTGCTGCTTCAGCTTCAAACACCGACCCCCCAATACAAGCCTCGTGAGGAACAAAGGATCAGCCAGCCGAACCACGTGCTCAACAATAGGAGCTCGGACATCACAAACAGACCGCAAGTATCACCTTTCTCCCAACATCTAAACTGGTGTGAACTAAATTCAACCCTAAAGAGACAATAGAAGGGTTTTATTGAATTTGATTACGTTTGGTTTGCTTGGTTCGCTTTTACAAACTCCTAGGTTTTCCCATCATTACATCTTCTCAACCTCTTACTTCACGTTCGTTACTCTTCCCTATGCTTGTATGAATGTGTGTTTGTGTTAGTTTCTGTTAGATTAGTCAATAAAGTTTAATTTTGTATAAAGAAAGGTGCCTATGTATATTATTGAATCTAATGTCTTGAACTTTGATCTTGCTACCCTGCTCAAATTTTATGTAAATAGAAACGCTAAACGATTTGTTTGTTCGGATCTAAAGAGTCGATTCATTTGAAGCCCCGTTCAAATGAATCTTCCTCCCGTTAAGCTAGTCCGCTATATAATGGTCTAGAAGGTACGCGAGCACTGAAACCTAAATCATAACTCGCAACATTATAACGGCGGGAAAGGCGAGGGAAGAATAACCTTGAGCTTATTTACTACAGTAATAATGGTGTAGATATGCGAGCACTTTAATACGTTACAATTTGTTACAGATTATTGATGTAGATATGTGTGCAAGTTAATCTACATTATTATTGTAATTTGCTACATGTTTATTGGTGTAGAATAAACAAAGCATTAAATATGTAATTTTTACGACTTATTTATTATTACTTTGCATTACTGCTCAAGTTACTGACTTAAGGAAGTAATATACTTCTTATAGTAATAATAGGAATATGTATTCCCTATTATTGATTCTATCTATGAAGGTTAATGCAACACTGTTTATTAACGCAGACGGATCATGGCTTCAGTGCCAAATAAATGCTTTAAATGACATTTTTCTTTCTGGTTTTTTTTTAAATAGTATAAACGTTTAAAGTTTTAGGTAAAGACTTCAAACTATGCCCACACATGCAAGCTTACCCACTATTCGTATAACCAGTAAATAAATATAGTGAAATAAGCATAACCTGAGTAATGACGCTTCACGTTGCCTTTTGCTCAACTTAACTAATCATCTATCAGTGTTAGAAAAAAGTTAAATGTTACAACCTCATGTCATTTAAAAACAAATAGCAGCTAAATGTGTTACTTAGTTACATTTTAAAGCATCAGTGTAGCCAGAAAAATAACTAAAAAAAAGATACCTAAAAATAGAAAATCAGTCATTACTGTGAAAATTTGTTACATTTTTGCATGGGTAACACAGAAATCAATAGGACATATAACTTTTTTCATAGTTTTAAAGGTAAAAAATAAAGAATTATGTTATTCTATCATGAGTGAGTTTTTTGTTTGTGATATTGTCCGGTTGGCATTTAAAAAAAAAATATCTTAAGCCATTAGGCCTACTCATCTTTTTATTTATTAGGCCTTTTTAACAATACTTTCAGGTTACATTTTCATTTTTAGGCCCATGAGCTAGAAGTCAAAATAAAATCGATATGCTAACTGTATTTTAGCCGTTAAAATAGGCCTACAGTATATTTTCTGCTGTTTAATTTTGTATGAGCAAATAGCAGTATAGCATAAATAACATATTTTTAAATATTATCATTCAGCCGACCTGCAGTGCATTTAAGAGGTGGATCCACAGCAAATCCACTTACTCAGGCATTATACCTATTTCATGTATAACTGTAAGCTTGACTTCGCAGGCTGATCATCTTTAAACTCAAAAGCCATTTATTCAGTGTCCTTACTTGAGACTGCTGCTGCATAATGGGGTGTTTCTTTACACAACAGTAAAATTGGCTTTAGCAATTTCAAAATGAAAGCAAACATTCAAAATGTTTCCACATATTGTCAATTTCATTGGTTCATTTGAATATATTAACAATATTGAATATAATAACTTATAATATTCATTACAGTGCAGTGAACTAAACATTTTTGTAAGGCTACATATCCCTTTAATTGGAAAAAAAAAACTAATGTGAAAATGGCTGGCAGTTGTGTCTCTGCTAAAATTAACTTAACAGTAAATTTCTTCTGCCTTTTATTTCCTTTTAGAGCTCAGGAGAGTTATATTTAAAGAATTTGTTAACCAAAACATGAAATGAATTAGGCGGCTCACCTTCATGCCATACACTAGTCCAGTTTTCTAGAGTGCGACTTCGCTGCCGCGTGTGCACTTTAAAGGCTATATATATAAGTGCACCCTGACCTGACACGGTGACCAGATCTCTCCACTGTTGCTTTAATTTTACAATCTTCATAATTTAAATGCTATTTCATATTATAAAATATCTAAATGTGTATTCTGAAGGTTGGAATGATGGTAGTGTTTTGCAGGTCGCACACCAGAAGCGCTGTGACACAATTCGCACATGACAGTTAAAAGTATTACACACCAGATGCACACATTTGCATGATATTTGACATTAAACTAATCAGATGGCGCTCTGTGTTTCATGGCAGGAATATGAACAATATCTTGAGTCGTGGCTGGGCGCCGCTAATCGGCTATTCTGGTGTGTGACCTGCTTTAGTAATTAATGACAGAAAGAGTTTAGTTTTGAGTGAACAAAACTTTTTGAAAACTGGAGGAGCACAAATTTCTTTCTGAGGGGACAATGACTTTAGTGCGTTGCGATCAGAAGTTCTGGCACTGTCAGAAGATTTCAGACACTTTCCTGTAGTGTGACAACAGTTCACAAGGGCTGGTTGAATATCTCTGTGCTAATTTTTCTTCTGACTGTTTTGTTCTCACAGACAATAAATCACTGAAAAATATATAAAAGTCGAAAAAGCACAGCTTGACCCAGATTAATCATCTCTTTTTGGCTTAGTCTGTTGCACGTTTGCTGATCCAGGACGAAAACGAGCCGCTATGTCCAGCCTGATGTAGATAGCCAGGATGAGTGCATCTGTACTCTTAACTGTCAAGCAGAGTTTTAATGGAAAAATTAAAAAGCTTTTTAAAAAAGTTGTTCACTTGGCCTTAAATTTGACCAGTGGACATTTATACTGAGGGAATTTATTGATTATTTATTCATTAGGCTTGACGCACGAGCTTGCATTTCCAGTCTGATGCATTAGCGTGTGTATGAATGGAAGTCTATAGGGAGAAAAGTCCAGTGTGACGACAGCTTTATTCCTAAACTAATTATTAGCAGCAGGTGTTCATCATGATGAAGATAAAACATATGCTGGATAAGTTGGTGGTTCATTCCACTGTGGCGACCCCAGATTACTAAAGGGACTGAGCCGAAAAAAAAATTAATATCCCAAAGAGTCCTACAGGATTTGCACAGTGATTCATTTATTTCCAATCCCCTCCTGTCCGCGATGCTAATCTGCGCTAATTGGATCGATGACCCAGTCTGTTGTGATTGGTTGACTGCGTTCAGCGTGAGACAGAGAATCGCCCACCATGGCTTATCAACAATTTTGAAGTTGTCAGAGTGTATGTGTAAGCCCAATGCAGGAGTGTGTTAAAGCAATGCAGTTTAACTCCAGCATATTGCTCTATTCTTAACCATGACACACATTCAGTATTAATCCACACAGCGGCAAAAGCTGAACTATTCTAAAATTTGAAAGCAGCACGTATGTAGGATCAGCTGACGGTGGCCATAGCAAAGACAAATGGCAGTGGATTGCGTTTAAATCCGTGAACAAAGCGGTATGTGTCATATTTTCAACATGGCTTTAGACGTGAAATGAGAATATAAAGAGTTAACCTGATACAGTATAAGCCACGTGGAGCGGTTACAAGTAAAAAGAAACACAAATACATCATTTGCAAGCTGGAGTAAACAAAGAGGCAGCCATTTTAATCCCACCAACTTACACTTGTGAAATGGAGGAAGAGACTGGTCCATGAACTGTGTACTGGAAAGTTCCTGCCAAACTCTGCCAAGTCCCATACATCAATAGTCTTTTCTGATCCTTCTTTTAACAAACAGCTAATGAATCCTCCGTTGAAAGCACGGAGCATGATTGCTGAAGCACTCATCAGAAAAATGACGAGAACACAGCACAAGGCTGGAGC
Organism: Danio rerio; assembly: GCF_052040795.2. NCBI lineage: Eukaryota > Metazoa > Chordata > Actinopteri > Cypriniformes > Danionidae > Danio > Danio rerio. Next base: position 80,868,065 of record NC_141024.2, on the reverse strand, counting down.
TATAATGCTGACTCTTCACAGCCTCATCTTTGGGTGGGGAAAATAACACAAACTTCCCTCACTCTTCAGAGCACAGCGTCTTCGAGACATGATTTAGCCCGGACCTGCTGCAGTTTTTGTCTTCCTCTTTTTCTTTCTAGAGTATTTGTGGGCAAGGCTGGGGGTTTCAATTTTCCCGGGTCTGCATGCACAACAAATCGGCGGAGCTTGGAGTTCCATATCAATATCATGCCTACATGGCTAAAGATTTGTTACCTCAACATTCATTTGATCAAGTCGACTCTTTTATAATGACTCAATAGTTTTAAACACTGTGCACTTTCAGATTTAAAGAGCCCATATTATACATGAAAAGGGTCATATTTCGATTATATGGATCTCCAACAACATACTGATATGCATGCAAGGTCAAAAAACACTTTCATGGTCTTATAATATGCATTTATTTTTACCCAATTATCCCAGCAACTCCCATATGAATCAATCAGCGATTCATTTGTTCCCAAACCCCTCCTTACCGCGAAGCTAATCTGCGCTGATTGGACCGATGCCAGCCTGTTGCGATTGGTCGACAGCGTTCAGCGCTAGACAAATAATCAGTGCTAGACAAATGCCCAGCACGGTTTGTCAAGCCCCCGGTGGACGGGCCCGCGCGATAATCCTGTGACCGTCATAACCCCCGGACGGGAAGTATGAACCGCACTTAGCAGTGAAAATGAAACCGATAGCGTGCACATCATTTACTAAGCGTGATTTCGGTGACCGAGCTTTTCTCACTTCTCAGCTGTAACTTAGATCATTTCTATTTGCAATTATTGCTGTGGCACCTCTTGCGTGAAGTGTTATATGTTCACAGGGCTTACCTGTACTCTGCTTTGCCCAAAGATCCCATACCCAGCCAGGGGGTTATAGTGCTCACCAGCGTGTAGCAGGGTGCCTTTGTGCCTAATAAACTGGCCTTATTTTGCATGGACCCCTGGTGTATTGTCTGCCTTTCCTCACAAGTCTCATACACCAGTCTTTTCTGATCCTTCCTTTAACAAACGAATGAATCGCCCACTGTAAGCGTGTAGACTGCTGAATCACTTATTTCCCCTCACACCTCCAATAATATTCAGGTAAGCACAGCGTCTTCTTGACTCATGACCTTAGGATCTGTTTGTCTTCGCTGCTGGGTTAGTTGGCGGGGCGCAGGTTTAAATTTTCTCGGGTTTGCGCCCACAACAATTGTTTCGTAGTCACGTCACGTCGAAACGGCTAAAGACTCGTTATGAAGAAGATTCATTCTAACCACTACTAAAATGATTCATTTTAAATGAATCAATAGTTTTAAAAACTGTTCACTTTCAGATTTAAGCCTTAGCTGGATATTTCCCTTCACTTAGATCTGTATTACACACTACATGGAAGCCCATTTTCGAAAACCCCCAATAGGGGCTCTTTAAGCTTTAGCTGGATATTTCACCTTAGAGCTGTGTTACACACTTCACGGAAGCTCATTTTCAAAAACCCATAATATGGGTTCTTTAATTCACTGCTTTGTCCTTACCCATCACCTTCTTGTCAGCTGAAGATTTTGCTAAATTCTTTACTGGTAGGACTGCAACCATTAGTGGTACATTTATGGCCTGTTTCCACTGAGTTCTATGGTATGCTTTGGTTCAGTACGCTTTAATGGCTGTTTCCACTGTCAAAGGGTACCTAAAAGCAAACCGAACCCATTTCACTTTATGGCCAATCTTTGTAAAGGGTTTCAACAGGCCCAAAGGGTTTCCTAAGGCGAAACTAGAAGCGCAGCTAAACACTATTGGTTTACAGAGATGCGTCTCGCAGGAGAATGAAAAAAAATGAAGCGCCATTTTTAAAAACATCGTAATAATATATAACTTTAGATATAATAACAAGCCATGATCAACCAAAGCTCAAATCAACTTTGTTGTCATCTTGGTGTACAGCCACAAAGCCAAGAAGAACAAAATCTGTTCTACAACGCCGTCTAAAAGTGTGAGCATTTTCACTCTCTCCAGAGAGCTTGTGATCCCGTCTATATTTGGAATAATGTACTACTTGAACTCATATTAATAAGGTGCTCATGATCATTGAAGCTCTCTGAGATGTGATCCTTTCAGAAAGAGACAAACGCGTGACTAAAGTGTGAAAAAACAAAGGAAAAGCCGGAAAAAAAACAGCAGCAAATGATGTGTAAACATGGCCAAACTGCCATGTTTAACCATTATCATCACCTTTTGAGCTATTATAAATTTAAAATGACGGAATTACTTTCTAACAAAACTAACTAACCAAACTAAGAAAAAAACATTTGTATTTATTTTAAGTTTATTGTACTTTTGAAAACTATTTTTCATATTTTAGAGGAAAATTGGTTAGTTTGTTTTCTCTGTTCTATTCTGATTTTGTATTGTGAATTATCCTATATATAATTATTATTATATAATTAACTTATCCAGCACGTTTTACCGCAGCAAATATCCTTCCAGTCGCAACCCATCTCTGGGAAACATCCAAACACTCTCATGAAAACTCATACACTTTTTTACACAATTTAGCCTACCCAATACACCCGGGGAAACTGTAACACCCGGAGGAAACCCACTCGAACGCAGGGAAAACATGCAAACTCCACACAGAAACGCCAACTGACCCAGCCGAGGCTTGAACCAGCCACCTTCTTGCTGTGAGGTGACAGCACCAACTACTGCACCTCTGTTTCACCCTGGTTTAATAGTATTAACAGATTAATTAACAGCAGAAAGTTGTTTATCATTAGAATTAGTTAAAGCTGAAACTCTTCAGGGTTTTCAGCTCATGTATCTACACATAAGATTGTGTGAGTCCACTGTACTGTAAATCACTATGGTCATATAAAGATACTCAGCTCTTCTTTTCCACAAATTTACACCCATAAAACAAACTAAATGCATTCATGAATACTGTTACTGCAATTAAAGTTTTCTCTATCTAAAAAACTTCTGTAAGGGCGTACTCACACTGCTATCCGAAATGTGCCAAGCCTGTTTCCCTGTATATTTGAGAAGTGTGAGTGCTCTGAATTGGGCTAAGGCGCGGTTCAGTTGGCAGGTCCTGACCCAGTTAGAAGAGGTGTGCCAGAGAGTGGTTCACTTGGGCGAAACTGAAGGCGAGGCGGGATATTTAAGGGACTGTTTCATGTGGATTTATTAATCATTCTTACTGTTCAATGAACGCAAACTGTCATAGATTATTAAAAATGCAAACCCCTCACTGCACCACAGCTGGACCTCCAGCAAACCTCCTAATTCTTGCAGCACAAGGACTTTATGATTGTTTATGTCAAAAGTGGCTGATCTGTTCAGCCAATTATTTGACTGTGTGTCACTGCATATCAAATGACGATATAATAAAACGATATAACTAAAGAAATATCCACTGTGCTGAGCAAGAGCACAGTGATCACAGATTTCAGTACCAGAAGAGAAGGTTTTTGCTTTCTGTGATCCTCTTCCAGAAACACACTCGACATTAAAAGGTGTAAATGAAATCCTTAAAATGTCTTTAGCTCAGCAGTAAAGTCTCAGAAACACAAAGAGATGAATGACGGATAATCAGACGACACTCGTAGATTATATAAACATAGAAAGAGCAAACTCTCACCTCAAATAATGCCTGCAGATCTTTCTGTTACTCTGCTGAACCGTTGAGCTGAACAACAGATCGGAAAACTTTTTTACTTCTGAAAAACACGTCACAACCTGTTTGAGACATGAGGATATAACCAGTCAGATGAGAAACACAGACACACAAGTAGATTAGAATAGAAAATAGAAATGGAGGCTTTTGCTCAGCTGATAATAGCAGTGTCGACAGTACAAAAGTAAAGCAGTCGCTGTGATATAACAGGTCACTTTTGCAAATGTGCTTTATACTGTACTTGTTATAATCTTAGTAACACAAGTTACAATGAATGAATTTTAGCCCCAGTTAAGTTGTGTGTTTTATATTGTCCCTGATGGCAAGTGTGTAGAGTTTTAAAGAGTAAATGTAGCACAACTACAATGATGAAGCTGTTCAAAAGGCTTCAATGAGCTGTATTTTGGATACGTTTCAGACAATATTGATCTCTGTAATGCTACAGCAGAGCCAGACACAGCTTCATCACTCCAGGATGGCAGACATGTTGCTCAGCTTTTGAGCTTATTTCAGCTGATTTCATTTAATCCTTTGACTGGGGTCAGTTGAAGTGTTTCTCTTCAGTGATTCTGCTTATAAACAGCAGGTCTTCATCATCAGTGCTCGATTATCATTTAATTGTCTGATTAACTCAATGTAGAGAGGGACCAGACACACTCTTGAGCTGAGGAAATGTTACTCAGGAGTTGTGTGGTATTGTGTAATTCAAACACAGCTTGTTCTATATAGGTGTATTTAGCAGATTCTGGAAAATAGACAGTACAATATATAAAACAAACCACACAATGTAACACCCCCACCAATATCTTTTCAAGCATCAACCAATGTGTTGGAAATAAAAGCTCTGTACAAACCAAATACTCATATTTATGTTTACTCCACAGCACAAAAATCTTTCCAAAGCTGTGCTGTGCTGTTTAGCTGTGCTAAACCTTTACAGTATACTGGATATTCAAGATCTCCTCTTCATTGTCATAACCAGATTGATACAGTTCTGTCCTGTACTTTTGTATTGTACTTTTGAGCATTGGTGAATGTGCTAAACACATACAGGATGATCTACGCCAGAGGTGTCAAATTTAAGTCCTGACAGACTCAATCTGACAGACTATTACATTAACCACTGCTGGATCTGGGTTATATACTGATTTGTTATATACTGATTTGCAAACTTTATTTCAAGAGTTCCCACTTAGATATGCTTGGCATTTATAGCAGGTTTGGCATGCTGTCCCGGGAGAGAAGCCTGAGCTCGGAGATATTTGAGCCCAGGGCTCCCGCCCGGTCAATAAGCATATCAGGGGATCCGAGAACAGGTAGGTCTCGATCGCTCCCACTTTAGAATGGGAGAAAAAGGAGGAGATGGTGTGGAAGGGGGATTCTTCCAAAATAAAGATCAAATAAAGAGCAATAAGGAGAAAGTGATCCATTTATATTAAGCTAGGATCACTCTGATTGGATTATCACTGATTACGGATGACTGGCCAGCAGTGCACAACCATATCACATGCTCCACTCGAAATTAGTTTTTGAAACTTCACTTAATCACAGTGAACGTCTTTCTGATCTATTAAATGAATAAAACACATTACACATGAGAATCTGACTTTAATATTAGATAAGCTCTAAGAAACTCTTCAAATGCTGAAGGAAAGTCAGATCTGCTGAATGTTCACCCTGTCAGTTGATGTTTTGACGAACACAAACCTCTCGCTGCTGAATGTAGAGTCTGAATGAGTTCAGATGAACTGTTCTGATGGTCTGCTGTATTTGATCATAACAGTACAGAGTACAGTAAGGGTTATCATGTCTGTAGAAGCAGAGATACTGACAAACACAGATCTGGAGATCATAGAAACACACTGCAATATTTACAGCTCAGAGGATGTGGAATCAGACAGGATTGATTATGTTTGATGAATAATAGTGCAGCAAACCCTCACTGATGATCCTGATATCATTCACAGCAGCTCATATTAAGCTGGACTGAATAACAGACTTTATCCAGCTGATTTTACTGAATATACTGTATATATATGTATATATACTGTGATGTTTGTGTCTTCATAAGTGTGCATTTTCACTGCTTCAGGATCATGTATTCTGTGGAAGGAGGCAGTCCTCTAAATAAAACTGTTTTGTAAGTGCTGTGCATTCTTCGACAGGTCTCTTCATGTTTCTCAGCACTTCCTTTAGCAGAAAACACAGATGAAAACTCAGCTTTAAAGAGACACGACAGCAGCTCAATGTCCTGCTCTTTATTGGTGATAAAACACTGGAAAATGCAGCAGGACATCAGTCAGACAGATGAACTCAAATAGTCTTTATTACAGCTTCTTCTCTATTCATTTGACAGTTTAGTTTAAATAACAATTCACACTATTAAATATTGGCTTATTACCTGCCATTTCGTAACATTAACAGTTGATTAGCACTTATAAAATGTGATCTCATTCTACATTCCTAATCCTACCCAATGCCTAAACCCAACTGGGTCATTCCTACTATCCGGTGCCATTTGAGTCCCCGAGGCATAACATGTTACAGAACATTTAAAAATGCAATAAAAAATTCCTTAAAGCTTGTCTGATAGGATTATCCCATTCCCACCACAGAACACAATGATGCATACTCTAAATTAAATGAAATTTTAAATAATTGCAAATAGTAAATAATTACTATTTTAATAGCTGAATTGTTGTCATGTGTCAAGTCATGTATGCTCATGTTCAGTTATTAATATAACTTAGAAAAACTAATAGAATGCAAGACTTTTCATTGATCTTGTATTGTTATATATAATTAATCTTACCAATTGCAATGTTTTGTTAATAATTAAAATTATTTTAATAAAATCTTTCAAAAAATGTGTGCAACCAAGGCTCATTCTGAAAACGTAGTCCTATGTAAGTTTCTGGAGTTTGCATATTATGTAGCCAGAGAGGGGTTCCAGTTCGGTGAAGAACGATTCCATAAAATGGGTAACACAAAAACAGAATTCAAAAAATAAACAAGCAAATAACAGGGTGAGAATATGGTAAAATCTGAAAACGTGGTAAAAATCAGATGATGGCTTTTTTTTTCTGGATTGCTTTTGAAAATTGTTGGGTGGGTTTAGGTAAGTGGGTGGGTGGGTGAATCGATAAAATTGATTATGTTTAGGGAAAAAGGAGGGTAGGTCAGATTGGTCGGTCAGTCAACAGCAGCATCTGGTGGGTTTATGCGAGAACAGCAGGCACAATCTCTCTCTCTTGCAATTGAATGGCACTGCATATGGGTCTTTGCCCGCTGGAATTCCGTTGGAAATTCGCTGGTGCGTGACCGACTGTTCCGTCCTGAGGACAGCGATGCGAACGAAATGGCGAGGACATGGAGGCCGCATGAGCGAAGAGCAGCGAGGATCTGTTGCACCAGCCAGCGGGCAGCAGGAGGTGGCGGTTCGGGTGAGGAAACGGGGCCGCAAAGGAAGGATTCGGCAAAGACTACGCAGAATGGGCATACGCCGCTTACCACTTCCATCCATTGTACTTGGGAAGGTACAATCCTTAAGGAACAAAGTGGATGAATTGCAGGCAAATGTGAAGTGCATACCGGAATACAGGAACTCTTGTGTGATAGCACTGACTGAAACATGGTTAAAAGAGCAGGATCGGCAACAGGACTTTGAAATTGACGGATTTGGCTTACCTATACGTTTGGACAGGAGTGCCCAGTTGACTGTTAAAACACAAGGTGAGGGCATTTGCTTTTATGTTAACCCACGCTGGTGTAAAACTGTGCTAGTTCATGAATCCCTCTGCAGTCCGCATATTGAACTTTTATCAATCTAACTACGGCCACTTTATTTACCCTGCAAAATTCCACAAATTTTTATTACATTGGTCTACATACATCTGAAAGCCAACAAGCCTGAGGCAATAAATATATTTGTCAAACTTGTTCATTGTCTGCAAAGCATCTGCCCGTATGCTCCACATTTTATACTTGGAGATTTTAATTCTTGCAACCTCTAAAAACATGTGAGTCACTTTTATCAGTATGTTAGTTGTCCAACCAGATACGGTAAAACTTTGGACTTATGTTTTGGCTCTATAAAAGGTGCCTACAAATCGTACACTATGGCTCCTCTCGGTTCATCTGACCATAGTTGTATTTTTTTAGCTCCGATCTACCAGTCGGTTCTTAAGAAAGGAAAAATTGAGCGCAAAGAGGTTTCTGTTTGGACACAGGAAGCTGTTAATGAGCTCAATGGTTGTTTTAATAGCACAAATTGGGACGTTTCTAAATCCTCCTGTACTGATCTAGATGAACTGACACTCACAGTATCAAATTACATCACTTTCTGTGAGCGTATGATTATACCTAGGAAGACAATCACAATTTATCCGAATAATAAGCCTTGGGTCAGCAGATCCCTTAAGACTGTTCTGAATAATAAAAAAAGCTTATCAACAGGGGGACATTCAGCAGTTGAAACAAACACAAAAATTGGTGAAAAAATAAATAAAGTTAGCCAAGATGAAGTTTAAGGATGAGGTGCAGGACCAACTGAAGAATGGCAATGCTCAGGATGCTTGGAGGGGATTTAAAACAATGGTGGGCCTGCAGAGCAAGAAAAAGGGAGTGTCTTTTCCTGATAAAACTGACCGTATGCTGGCAGAAGATTTAAATCAGTTCTACTCATGATTTGATAGTCTGGATTTCAACAGTGAAATTGATAAACTCAAATTCAATACAGAGGGTAGCCTGATACAGATTAATGAAATGGATGTATGGAGAACTTTAGAGAAAACTAGTCTGCGGAAGAGTCAGGGGCCTGACTGTATTAGTGGCCGCCTATTGAAAAACTGTGCTCCATTCTTGAGCGTTATTTTCACTTATATTTTTCAACTGTCCCTGTCACTTAAATCTGTCCCCCTACTTTGGAAGGAATCCATACTAATCCCTGTGGCCAAGATTCCATCACCTAGGGTTCTGAGCGATTATCGGCCAGTGGCTTTGACTTCCCTGGTGATGAAATGCTTTGAGCGCATTGTTAAGAGGAACTTACAGCACATGACTCGGAACATGATAGATCCTCTTCAATTTGCTTATCAGCCACACAAAGGGGTTGAGGATGCCACAACAACATTACTGGACTTTATGACAGGTCACTTGAAGGGTGACAAAACTCATGTGCGATTATGCTTCATGGATTTTTCTTCTGCTTTTAACTGTATGCAGCCTCATATTTTGGCCGACAGGCTTTTAAAATTTCCAAGCTTTGACCTGGGCACGGTATGCTGGCTGGTTAATTTTTTAACAGTGAGGCCTCAGAGAACCAGAGTTAACAACACACTGTCTAATTTAATTTATTGCTCAACAGGTTCTCCACAGGGATGTGTCTTATCACCACTATTGTTCGTACTCTACACTAATGACTGTCAGAGTAAATTTGAATCAAGGCATATAATTAAGTATGCTGACGATTCTGTCATTATTAGTCTTTTGCATGATCATGTGGAGGGTCATGGTCCAGTGTTGGACAACTTTGTTGCATGGTGCAAAGACTCATATTTACAACATAATATCTCAAAAACTAAAGAGATGCTTATTGATTTTCGCCGTAACTCTTTCTTATGCTACTACTACTGCTATAAACGGTATCGTTGTCGAGACAGTGAGTGAGTATAAATATCTGGGAACCATTTTGGATGACAAATTGAACTTTGAGGCCAACACTAATTTTATCTGTAAAAAGGCAAATCAAAGACTGTTCTACTTAAGGAAGTTGAAGGGATTTAATGTGGATGCATTTTATTCTTCTTTTATTGAGACTCTTAACTTTTGCAGTAATATGCTGGTATGGTAATTTTAGGGTGACAAGTAAAAACATACTTTCAAAAATTGTTTATCAATCTCAAAAGATCCTGGGTATAAATCTTAACAGTATTGGACAAGTGTATGAGGAGAGAGTTATAAAGAAGTTCATGTCCATTTTAGCAGATGAGAACCACCCACTTTATTTAAAGTTTTGCCTCCTGCCATCAGGCAGAAGGTACACTTATTCTAGACGGGCAAGGTCCAATAGATACTTGTATTTATTTGTTCCAACGGCTGTTGGGTTACTAAATAAGCTTAAAGTGATTATTGCATTGTTTACTGTTATTTTATGTTGTCAAATGTGACTTGTTGCTGTCAATTGTCGGCTATTGCTGTAAACTTAATTGCCCTTCGGGGACAATAAAGATATTCTAAGTCTAAGTAAGTCTAAATGGCACTCGCGAGAGAAATTTAAACTCTTAAAGCGTACACAAAATCATGCACAACCTATGTGCATGATTTTGTTAGGAAATGGCACCCTTGTCTGCTGCAGAAAGCAAAGATGATACAGGACACCATGGTGCAAACCAAAATAAAAATATCATTAAAACCATTTTTTTTTTACAATATAAATGCATTTACTTTCAATCTTAAACAATTCATAGTGATACGTAAAATATAAATTTTTTGATACATTTAAAGGGATTTTTATATCTGATGACAACACAATAATAAAAATAATCACAATAATATATTCCTCTTGTGCAGATCATAGTAGTAGAATATCTGAAAGATTGCACAACACTGAAAATTAATCATGATCAATCAATCAGCTTTACTCCCACATCAATTAATGTCTTAGATGTGACATTTTGCAAAATTGTGTTTGTTTATTTAAATTAATACTTTATTACACAGACAGATAAATATAGGAAGATACAACAGAAATCTACACATTATCTGCATTTTTCCTTTTTTTTTTTTTAAGCGTGAGTTCAAACTAGAACCATCCAACATTACATACCCACACCCACCCACAACCCTATGTGGAGGAATGAGAATCAAATAAGAAATCTATACAAACTGTTTTGAGTATATAAACAGAATATACAATGACTTTATATATTAGTGTATTGTCACCGACTCAGTCCCAGTAACTCCCCTCGCTGGCCAGCAGAGGCCACCATCTCCGGACTTTTAGCATTACGTCATTCATCTACACTGATTGCGCATACACCTGATTTGAATCTGGCTAATGACCCACGTACCTCTTATAAGCCGCACTCAAACACACGTTGAGTGCGAAGTCTTGTTTAGCCCTTGTTTAGGACTCTGATCCTTGCTGCCTGCCCTTGACCCAAGCCTGCATAACGGATCCTGGTTCTCGCTCACTCCCTTCCACTCATGCCTGGTAACTCACTCTGTGTCTGTTCATCATCAGTCTTGATACCCATACTACTACTGTGGATGTGTGTGTGCACTTCGGTGCATATTGTGTGTTTGAGTGAAGTTGTGATTAATAAATACTGCATAATGGATCCCTCCGTGTCAGTCTCCTCGTTACAGAAGACTTCGCCCAACATGGATCCCGCAGCCATACAGGTTTTGTCTCACGAGATCACAACGCAAGCTCAGGTATTGACCACAGATCAGCAACAGTTAACACACCTAACTCAGTTGACAGATGAACTGGTGAAATCGCTGCAAAACCTGCAAGCTGCTCCCACCGCGCAACTCACCGCCAGTTACTCTCCCGCTCAACCCTCTGTGACACAGACCCAGGTTGCTTCTGGTGTTCGTCTGGCACTCCCCGACAAGTTCTCTGGTAACCCAGCCAAATGCAAGGGTTTCTTGCTACAGTGTAAACTATTTATCGCCCAGCAACCTCATTTGTTTAAAGATGAGAACAGGAAGATTGCCTTTGTATGTTCATTGATAACAGGAAAAGCTCTAGACTGGGCTACTGCTGTATGGCCAGACAGCACCCCGATATTCCCCTCATTCAATGACTTTCTCAAACGATTTTGCACTGTGTTTGACCATCCCGAGGGTGGCCGTAATGCTGGTGAGGAGCTTCTGTGTTTACAACAGGGAGATAGACCCGCAGCTGAATTCGTTCTACAGTTTCGCACACTGGCAGCGCAAGCAGGCTGGGCTGATGATCCACTCACTACACTTTACCGAAGAGCTCTGCCCTCTGATGAGGGGAAAACATTGGATCAACTCATTGAACTCTCAATCAGGTTAGACACGTTACTTCGTACACGTAACCCTCTATGCTCTCCCGTTTCCTGTCCCGCGTCCCCTGAACCTGTCACTGAACCCATGCAATTGGGGAGAACCTGCCTAACGCCCGAGGAGCGTGAACGACGGAGGAGAAACCATCTGTGCCTATATTGCGGAAATTCAGGACACACGAAGATCCTGTGTCCCAACAAACCGCCCCCTAAGGCTCTTCCGGTGAGTGCTACCACCGTATTCACGACTACCAATGATATTATGAGTTTACCTGTCTGTTTAAAATATGGAGATGTTGAAATTTCAATGGCAGCCATGGTTGACTCAGGAGCCGCTGGCAACTTTATTGACTACACGTTTGCCTCAACACACTCCATTCCTCTAACCTCTTGTGATTCTTCTTTAGCCATTGAAGAAGATTTTATTCTCTCTGTGTGAAGTATTTTCTAAGTGTAAAGCAGTTAATTTTCTCTTCACAAAATGTATGTAGTGTTTGCAGCAAACATGCCAGCCTGTGTTAAAAATACAGTGATATGTCTGTGTAAGATAAGAATGCCTGCACAGGAGCAACACTAGGAGAAGGCTGAGTGACTGATTGTGTAGAATAACTGAATATGTAAAGCACTGATCATATATGTTAAATACTTCTATGAAGCTATATGTGTCAGAAGTTAGAATGAGTAACATATTATCAAGTTATTATCCTATCATAACAATGTATGTAAACACTTAGTTCCATTGCATAAGTTGCATCTATACTTTGCTGTCATAGACCTGTAACATCTCTGTTGACATGAGCTAGTGGGCTGAGAGCCAAGAATAGCAGGACCCCTTAGACTAGAAACCTATTCAAAAATGGTCAAGAGTTAAAAAGAGACTTAGGGGTGTGTATAATAATCCTGTATAAAAATTGTAACAAACACACTGAAAGTTTAGAAGGAGCAGGAGAGACTTTAGAAGGTGTCCAGGAGAGACTTCAGAATGCTCTGGGGTCTGCTCTGCTCTTTCTCGGCTTTATTATGGAGAATAAAGTCTATTTTCTGAAATTCAAAACCTCCGGTCTGATAATTTGTAATTGATGAGACGTCAAAATTTACGACAAATGACGCCCAAAATCGTGGGGCTGGAAAGAGATGGACGGGTGACACTGGACATGCTGGGGCTTGGTGGAAAAACACAAATATGTGGCCACGATAAAAAATGGTAAGCAATTTTAAGCTTATACGTTTGTGTTTTTTCTACCAAGGACCTGCTTGTAACGGTAAAAAGTCACTTGAACTGTTTCTCCAGCTATAACGAACTACAAGTAAAACTAAAAAAGTAAAAGTAAAGATATAAAAGGAAACAAAGGGGTTTTGAATACCAGAAGAAAATAACAATTTGCATGCAAATGATCTGTGTTTTCCTAAGAGGGCTTTGACAGATAGGATAAACGTTAACTAGTAACTGTTACTCATGTTTGGGAAATTTTTTAATGATGAAGAATATGCCTAGAGCATTTTTAAGTTTTAAAAGGAAGTTCTTAAAGTGTGGTGACAGTTAAGAGATTAAAACAGATTAATAAAGTAGAGAGAAGCGCGCAAAGACCTCGGAGTACCCGTTCTGTTTTAATAATAATAAATATTATTATTCAGGAGGCTGGGGGAAAAAAGGCACAAATCCTGTGAAATGCTTTTTTTACTGTAAAACAGTAAAAACTGGAGAAGCAGTAACAGGTCACTCAAGAGGAGTGTAGTGGAGAATTCTATGGTTACCGCTCTAAGGTTAGAGGCTGCTCGGACAGGTCACTCAAGAGGAGTGTAGTGTCTTTATGTAATTGTAAGTATTTGTGTATTTGTCTGTGTTGCTGGGGTGCTTAGAAGCCTTCACCTTTGATCTAGAGAGACTAGAATAGAGGTGAGGTTCAGGCTACACAGTGTAAGAGATGAGGTTAGGACGAGTGAGAAGTATGATTGTGTTTAGAAGTATGTTTGCAATAAGAGTGAGTTTAAAAGAATTATCGTTTTATATTATAATATAAAAGAAGGACTGCATATGTTGTGTGATTTAAGAACAATAAGATAGAGAGTGATGCAGTTTAGGGAAGAGATTGTGATACAGAGGAGGTGTCACGGTTGCAGGTTTGTGCGCTTTTCCGGAGTGTATGTTCGATCACGTGGGTTTGTTTTGTTTTGGTTGTCCATGTGTACCTGTTATGCTCACGTGACATGACGACACTCAGCGGGGCTGATTACTCACCAGCTGAGGCTCATTATTAGCCCTATATCAGGGCGACATTTCTATGTCTCTTTGTCAGTTCGTTACATCTGTTCTCATGTGTGTTATCTGTGCTCAGGCCCCTGAGGAGATATTTCTGGACCCTGTTTTTCCTGTCTGTTCCTGCCCTGTGTTCGTCGTCCTCCTAGCCTGTCACTTCCTTGTTTGTTTATTTTGACTTGGTCAAATAAACCTTATTTTCACTTGCTATTGGATCCTATTTTGACTCTTATTTTTGTTGAACGTGACAGAACGAACTGACCTCATTATGGATCCAGCGAGTGCATCCCAAATCTCCGAGTTCGTCTCGCACAGCAACGCCAGGATAGCCCGTCAGGATGAGGCTTTGGCCACCACGTCACAGGCGATCCAGGCTCTGGTCGGCCAAGTGTCGCTGCTTACCTCCCAAGTCCAACAGTTGATCACTGGAGCTGCACAGGCTGACTCGGCATCGACTCCGGAGGTGACACCACCAGCGCCTGCGGTTGTTGGTCGCTCTGTTGAACCGCGCCTTCCACCCCCGACCTGCTACTCTGGGGAGCCCCTCTTGTGTCGATCCTTTTTGTCCAAGTGTTCCCTTTATATTACGCTGCAACCATCATTGTTTGCCACTGAAAGATCCAAGGTAGCGTTTGTCATCACGCTTCTTTCAGGCAAGGCGGCCCAATGGGGAACTACAGCATGGGAACAAAAGCTACCATGCTGTGCTACCTTCGACCTGTTCTCCAAAGAGTTAAAGAAGGTCTTTGATCAAGCCGCCTCCGGGAGAGAGGCTGCGCGAGTTCTTGCTGAACTCCGCCAGGGGAATCGCAGCGTGGCGGAGTACTCAATAGAGTTCCGGACCTTAGCCGCTGAATGCGGCTGGAACGCAGAAGCGCAATGGGACATGTTTTTGCACGGATTATCTGACCGGCTTCAGGACGAGATATATTCGTTGGATCTTCCCAAAACTCTTGACGGGCTAGTCGACTTAGCCATCCAGGTTGACACTAGACTGCGCCGTCGAGAGAGTCGCCTGCAGCAAGGCGGGTTTTCGGAGCTCGTTCCTGACTTTCCGGCCCTGGCTGCGACACCGGAAGTGGTAAGCGCTGACCCGGAACCCATGCAGGTGGGTAGATCCCGCTTGTCCGTGCAGGAGAAGCACCGACGGAGATCGGAGGGACTCTGCCTCTACTGTGGTGGGGCGGGGCATCGAGTGGCTTCCTGTCCCGTAAAAGACAACACCCATCAGTAGGTAAGAGGTTACTGATGGGCGAAATTAATATGGACAAATCCTCTACGTCTGCTACTTTACTGCCCGTCTCTTTATCATGGGGCTCCGGAACTCATAACACACAGGCGCTCGTCGATTCCGGAGCGGAAGGAAACTTCATTGACTCTAGTTTTGCTTTCAGTTTCAAACTTCCGGTTATAGCACTATCACAACCCATTGCAGTACGCGCACTCAGTGGACTTTCCCTTCCCACTATCACCCACTCCACCAAACCCATAAAACTCATTACGTCTGGAAATCATGTTGAACACATTTCATTTTTTTTAACAGACTGTTCCAACTCACCGGTGGTTTTAGGTCATCCTTGGTTGATTCTGCATAAACCCCACATTAATTGGGGCCTTAATTCTATATTCTCGTGGAGTGAGAAATGTCATGAGTCTTGTCTTTCGTCTGCTCGTTCTGCTGTTTCTTGTTCTGTGTTTCAGGAGGAGCGCATGGACCTGTCAAACCTGCCCAGTGAGTACCTCGAATACATCAGGTCTGCCAAACGACTTAACTCCAGGCAGGCTCGGTGGGCATTATTCTTCGGACGTTTTGACTTTACCATCTCTTATCGGCCGGCTTCCAAAAACACCAAACCCGACGCGTTATCCCGTCTTTTTGATTCTTCCGAGCGCAATCCGTCTCCTGAGTCCATCGTTCCCCAGAGCATTTGTATTTCTGCGGTGACTTGGGAGATCGAGAGCAGGGTCCGCACAGCCCTGGAAGGGGTAACGCCCCCGGCCGGTTGCCCACCCAGTCGTTTGTTTGTGCCGGAGGAGATTCGGTCTGACGTCATTCGGTGGGGACATTCCTCCAAAGTGGCTTGTCATCCGGGGGTGAGTCGTACCTTATTTTTGGTTAAACAGCGATTTTGGTGGCCAGCTATGGCACGGGACATGCGCGAGTTTGTTTTGGCCTGTTCTGTTTGTGCTGTTTCTAAGACTTCTAATCGCCCTCCCGCTGGACTCCTTCAGCCGCTGTCAGTGCCTTCGAGACCCTGGTCGCACATTTGGCTAGATTTTGTCACTGGTCACTGGTCAGTGGCAATACGGCTGTTTTGACTGTTGTGGACCGGTTCTCGAAGGCTACTCATTTCATTCCTCTGCCCAAATTACCCTCAGCCAGAGAGACAGCGGATGCTGTCATTAATCACGTCTTTCGCATTCATGGCCTCCCGACGGACGTGGTTTCTGACAGGGGGCCCCAGTTTGTCTCTAAATTTTGGAGAGAATTTTGTCGTTTATTGGGAGCGACTGTAAGTCTTTCTTCTGGTTTTCATCCTCAGAGTAACGGACAAACAGAGAGGGCCAATCAAGATCTCGAGCGCATGTTACGTTGTTTGGTTTCCCAAAATCCCTCCTCTTGGAGTCAGCAGCTCCCATGGGTGAAGTACGCACACAATTCATTACCAGTGTCGGCTACGGGCCTCTCTCCGTTTCAGTGTAGTCTAGGTTACCAGCCACCAGCTTTTCCCAGTCTGGAATCCGAAATCGCGGTCCCCTCCGCCCACGCCTTTGTCCAGAGGTGTCGACGCACTTGGAGCAGGGCCAGACAGACCCTCCTCCAAGTGGGTGCGCGCACTAAGGCTAAAGCCGATCGCCACCGGTCGAAGCCTCCCGTTTACGTCGTCGGTCAAAAAGTGTGGCTTTCAACTAAGAATATTCCTTTGCGTTCCGTATGTAATAAACTTGCACCTAAATTCATTGGCCCATTCACTGTCATCAAGATCATTAGTCCGGTGGCAGTCCGCCTTAAACTTCCTCCAGCGTACAGGAGAATTCATCCCGTGTTCCATGTTTCCAAATTAAAGCCCGTTTTTCATACGGCAATTAACCCGCCCACACCGGTTCCCCCCCCGCCGCGTCTCGTAGATGGGGAGACCGTTTATTCGGTTAAGCGTATTCTGGACTCGAGACGGAGGGGGCGAGGATTTCAGTACTTGGTGGACTGGGAAGGTTATGGTGCGGAGGAGAGGAGTTGGGTTCCTGCAAAAGACATACTGGATCACTCTCTTATTGATGATTACAATCACCAGGTAAGCTCTTCTGGGAGCACCAGGAGGTGCTCTTAGGAGAGGGGTAATGTCACGGTTGCAGGTTTGTGCGCTTTTCCGGAGTGTATGTTCGATCACGTGGGTTTGTTTTGTTTTGGTTGTCCATGTGTATTTGTTATGCTCACGTGACATGACGACACTCAGCGGGGCTGATTACTCACCAGCTGAGGCTCATTATTAGCCCTATATCAGGGCGACGTTTCTATGTCTCTTTGTCAGTTCGTTACATCTGTTCTCATGTGTGTTATCTGTGCTCAGGCCCCTGAGGAGATATTTCTGGACCCTGTTTTTCCTGTCTGTTCCTGCCCTGTGTTCGTCGTCCTGCTAGCCTGTCACTTCCTTGTTTGTTTATTTTGACTTGGTCAAATAAACCTTATTTTTACTTGCTATTGGATCCTATTTTGACTCTTATTTTTGTTGAACGTGACAGGAGGTTTAAGCCTCATAAAATTAATTGAGATCATATTGCATTTGAAAGACACAGACTGAAAAGAAGAATATACTAGTTAAACATTTTTCTAAATAATCTCTGTGTGTTTGAAGTGTTTTTAAGTATGAACTAGGCAGAGAGGGGACTGAAATTCCTGACATGTCGACAGTCTATAAGAAGGTCTGGTTCAGGAGTGGTAAGAATCTGTCTATTTTAAGAACAAAAGTTTCACAGGACAGATAGAAGCTAAAGAGTCAAGATATATTATAAGGTATTAAATAAATAGAAATATTATAAAGTAATGTAATAAGATAAATGAAATAAGGAAATCCCAATGATAGAATAAGATTTAATAAATAAAAAGTTTTAACAAAAATGCAACTAGAAGCTATACTAATGAATATTAAGAAATAAAAAATTGAAGCATAGAAATATCTACATATGGAGATTAATAGTTATATTGATCAGGAAATAAGTTTACTAAATCAGTATGAATAAAAATAGATAAGTTAATGATTTGAGTAAATAAAAAACTAGAGAAGAGGAAAACTTTAATGAATATGGATTAATTGAAGAGTTAATGATCAAATGTTTAAGAAAAAAAAAAGTTTAAAGAAAAATGAATTAGGAAAATCTAGGAGACAAAAATGCTAATTTTTGAAAAGGAAAAGAAGCATAGGAAAATGGAAGAAAAAAAAGATCCAAACATTGTTTAATAGAATAAAAAGAGAAGATGTTTAAAAATATATATTAAACAGATAAGATAAAAATTAGAAAAACCAGTAACATTTGGAAGAAACTAAGATTTGGCTTTAAAAGATAAAATTATGTTTAAGTGCAATAAAATATTGTTGTGGTTTACGTTGACTGTTTTCATCTGTTTTAAAGTCAGCTACAGGCTGTCATCTGAGCCAACAGCTATTTGTAGTAAAAGTAGTGAGTCAAATGTAAAGCATAGACACTGAGGAGACATTAAAGAACATCATAGTGAGTTCAAAAATTTTATAGTGAATATTTTATGTATTTAAAAAGTGATTGAGAATTACAAATTGCATTTCAGATAGGAAAAATGCTTAAAGTAAACAAACATGTGGAGTTAACATAGTACTATGAACTTGAAGCTATTGCAGTAAGGATTTTGAACAGTTACATTAGACATTAGGCCACCATATAGTACTGTTGAATTAAAACAGGTATGGAAATGTTAGAGAAATTAAAATAATGTAAGATGTAATGTAACTAGTGAGGAAGCACTAGAATAAATTAGGAAAAATAAGTGAAGCACAATCTGAAGCCAAAGAAATTAATTAGAAGAACATTTAAGAAATAGAAAATTAAGCATATTTACATATAATAAAAATGATTGATAATTAGAGAAAATAAGTCATTAAACAGCAAAAGGAAAAAAATGATAAAAGGAGTCTTCATTTGATAAAGAAAAAAAAAGATTTATTCAGTCATGAGCTAAATTCTATATATATTTATTAAGAGTATATATGGATGAACTTTGGGGGACTGTAGTCTCGTACCTACCAGACATCTCTGAGTGTACTGGCAAATGGAAAGGTGTTTGAAAAACACAACGAGCAAAATGGCTGTTGACACTTGTGACATGCTACAGCAGTGATGCAGGCACTGCATACTCAGGATTTACTGAGGACTGAAAAAGCTACATTTTTTCAAAGACATTCAAAAGAGACACTAACAAGAGACTGATGAACTGATCAAAGAGAAAAAAACGCTCCACCAGAACTTTACATCAGCTGAGTCAAAGAAAGAAGCCAGCCCAAAGAGAGAGGGGGAAAAACTGTGCCCTGATATGAACGAATGTCAGGACACCACAGAAGCACCAATCTGTGAGCTGGTTGTCTCAGGTTGCGAGGGGGGATAGTCTGACAGTCCACCTCAAAGTAGCTCCTATAGTCCAAATTAAGTTCAAGCATTACAGAAGGAAAATTAAGAACAAAAGTGTAGCTACCCATTCTTGTATCAAATCAGACTCCTGTCAATTTGAAAGAAATTATTATCATGCAAATTTTTAAGTAAGAAAAAGTGTTATAAGGTCATTTCAAGGTGAAACATTAAATATTGAATGATATATTATGATGAATGTTAAATAATTTAGGTTTAAGTTTTAATAGGTTTAATCATAAAAGTCCTTAAACATAGAATGATAAATTACAATGCAGCAGACTAACTAAAGAAAAAGAAAAAGCTTTTGATAAGGCAATAAATAATTTGGAGAATAAATAAGAATGGAATTAAGTATTTAAGGTAAAACTAAGTAAAAGAAATATCTTAGCATAATCTTATTGTGAATGGCCTAAATCAAGATTGGATATTGAAAACTGGAAAGAGATTCAAATCTAGAAAAATTATTTATAGTTAAAGAGAAGATTGAAATAACAAGTTGAAATAAAATTCATAGGACATAAGGTCAGAAAGTAACAGTTCTAAATTGCTATAAGAAAAATTGAAAGAGAAAAGTGTTTAAGAAAACAATATAAGGAATTAATAAGGAATAATAGTTAAAACTGAGCAAACAGAAATTTACAAAACATACAGTAAGTTTTAGTCAGCTGATAAAAAAATGCATCAAAATTGTATGAACAACTAATTTGAGGGGAATGCCTCAGGAAATAATTATGAGCCAAAAGAAAATAACTCAAAGACAAAAAGGAATTAATATATAGCTCAGAAAATTGATTAGTAAAAGAAAGAAGTGTCAAGTTCCAACTAAATGATTATCATTACAGGACTGAGATGCAGATAAAATCAGCCAGCATAGTCAGGGTTCAAATTAAATCAGATGTAGATCTGCCCAGAAAGACAAACACTAGATGCTGAAATAGGTATAAAACTCTATCAAAAAGTGTAAAAATAGGAGCATTAATAGAAACATTTACTGTAATATACAATCTGTCCTAGACATTTCTATTTACATTTAAATTTAAAGGAGTAATAAATTATAAGTAACTAATAATATTTAATTGAAGTTAATTTGATAATTAAAATAAATGGTTAATCAAGACAGATAAAAGAGGCTTAATGTTGATAATATGATTTAAGAGCAATCAATAGGAGAAGATTTTCCAGCTGAAGTTCATATTGTATGTGGAGATATGTTCTTTTGGATGGTAAATATTTCAAGTATTGGGTTTCTATTGAGTTTATTTTAGGTAACTACCAGAGGAGGGTAGAAACTTGTTTGTACTTGTGTAGGCTGATGACTAGCAAATACTGTATACACCAGAATGCATAAGGGTTAAAATTAGGGAGAAGATCTTAGGATGGACACTGTCACAATATGTGGGTGATTGAATTATCTATAGCTTCACAAAGATCTAGTTCAATTAAAAGACTTGACTAGAGACCATTGCTCCAAACAGTAAGATATGATGACTGTTTTTGGTGTTGACTGGATAGAGAATTATTCAGTAAACAAGCACAGTTGAGAAACTGATGAGTAGATGATTGGAGATGGTACCAGAAGCAAATTATGAAGCAGGAACAGTTATTCATTTGTGACAAAAGATGTACTTCCAAGGATTTGAAACATCAGCAGAAATAAGTTCATAAAAGGTTTGCATTCATAAAGTAATTAAAATCTAAGTTAATAAGTGATCAATAAATAAAAACATCTCAATTACCAGAAATGGCTGAAAGAGATGAAGATGATCCATCAAGGCCAAAGCTTGATGAAAATAATAAACTTAATGGGATTAATGTGTTAACAAGTGCATTGGTGAATGATGGCATGGAAACTGACAGAAACAGGCATCTAACACCGCATCGCATGAACTACTATTGGGTCGACCCTTGCAAGAAACCACATGAAACTTTGCATAAAACCTTGCATATAATCTCACCTATAACCTTGCACATAACCTCTTGGAATGGTTTGCAGAGATGTCGAATATAGTAGGGACTTTTATGAAGAAACAATTAATTGCCATGTGCAAAGCAATATCTGTGCAGGAAACCAGAAAGGAGCCATGTAAGAGAGCAGTGATACAAGGTCCAATTGGTCCAGCTGATCGAGTCTATCTGAGGATGCTCTGGAGAGCTCAGGAGGAAAGGACCATATCTGGATGAGGGCAAATCCAACAGCTGCCAAAGTGGATGCCATTAATGGGGTACCAATGCCTCAAAGGAGCAAAAGGAAACAACTCCAGCAAGGGAAAGCTGACCGGAAACAGAGGAGCCTGAATATTCTAAAGCTCTAAACTACAAAGTTCAACTTGTGGAAGGAGAAGTTAATCAGAACAAAGTAAAGAGTGATTCTGATAATATGCCTGAATACCACATACAGCAGTGCCACAAGTCAAGGGATGATGAATGCACAACTGCAGATTTCAAAACTCAGACTCTTAACCACACATCTCCATTAACATCTATTAAAGTCAAGTGAAGATGCTGGTAGCTTAGAAGAAGAGAAACAAGGATGACCAAAGATCAAGATCAACATTTGATGCTTTTTATGTTTGCATATTGAATTTGTTTGCATATTGCTTTTATGGTACCTATATATAATATCACTTCAGTATATTCTACATGAGTGTGAAAACCAGCAGCTAGCACTGAACCAACTGAATACTTATGCTTAAAACATTGTTGTCTTTGATGTGTTAAGAGAAAAAACAGAGTACAGTCTTTTACTTCCTTCAAATCAAGAGAGAGGGGAGATGTTTGGCTGGACTTCTGTCAAAGTACAGTGGCATAATCTAGTCAATTGATAACAGCTATGTGGCTTATATCAGTCACTAGATAGAGGTAATTAAGAGAACTGGATTATGAAATAGCACTTTGGGTTAAAAGACAATAATATTAAGACTAAAGTACCCTGTATTGGTACCCTGCTTAGATAACAGTGTCTTTATCAAATGTTTTCAGAACAAGCAGGAACCCAGTGTGTCTGCAGCTTTCTCTAAGCAGATATGTGTTGTGTTAAGTGACAGAAAACCAAAGACTTCATCAGGCCGTTTGGCAAATCATTCAAATCTGGTGTCTATTAAATGTAGATCTGAGACTACTATAGAAAAAACAGCTAAAACTGTTAAGTTAGTGCTTTTAAACATCAGGGGCCTCATGTACGAAGACTTGCGTGGAAATCTTACTAAAGCATTGCGTACGCACAAAGCTGTAAATGTGCGTACGCAGAAAAAAATTCAGATGTATGAAACACTGCGTACGCCGAGTCTCACGCATATTCTTTTGTACATCCGAATGAACGTGAAACTGAGCGCAACATGCACGAGCACAAAACCCCTCCCTGCCTCCTCCCCCGTATGAATATGCTAATGACTATGCTAATGGTAAAACCCAACGAAAAAGCAATGGCAAAAGCCAGCAAAAAGAGAAACTTTGAACAGAATGTGAATTGGTGGTGCTCCTTTCGGAGGTAGATCGGAGAAAAGCGGTGTTATTTGCAAGTTTGTTTTTCGGAATTAACAACAAAAGAAAAAAAATAGAGTGGGAGAGTTTAGCTGATGCGGTTAACAAAGTTGGGTCTGAACATCGCACTGAGTGCATTAAAAAAAATAGTGTGGTTTATATCTGTAAAATGTTGCAGCACTCTGAACAGTCTCAGTGGCGCGCTCGTAAGACGCATGTGATCATGTTTTGACATGTTCGAGCATGAACTCGGCTCGAATCCAGCGTCTGATGAACTCTTACTTCTTTTTTTCCCCCGCTACATATCATATTTTGCCTACTATTTATCACGAGAAAGACTAGTAGGAATCATTAATAAGTTTGTGCATCATATTTTATTTGCACATTTATTGAATGGAAATGTTTCTGATTCACGCTTGCAAATTCATCTTCAGATAGTGTCTTTATAGCAATGTGCGTGCAGTAGATCGCTCAGATTACATTGGGAAAACAGGCGACCGCTGCAAATTGTGCTTTAATGTTTAGCTGGTCAACTGTATGGTATGGAAATCTTACATACCTACTAGATGAACCCGTCTCATACAGCTGCCATTGCAAGGATCAGACACTTTGTAGAGAAGAATTTAACACAACTGCCTCTAGGAGTCGCCAATGGAAATAAAACAGACACGCACAAAAAATGTGCGTACGCCTGCCAAAAAGCTGGCGTGAACCTGCGCACATTCCCACGTTCAGTTCATTGTTAGTAAATCCAAACGTGAGCGATTCTGAGCGTGAAACCTGGCGTACGCAAAGTTTTTGTGCGTACACAGCGTTGATACATGAGGCCCCAGATCACTCAACAATAAGTCACTTTTAGTCAATGATTTTATCAACACAAATTGCCTTGATTTTATGCTTTTAACTGAAACTTGGCTAGATGACAGTTGTAGCGCAGCAGTTCTGAATGAAGCAGCTCCTTTAAACTTTGACTTTTTGAGTGTTTGCAGAGTTAATAGGAGAGGTGGAGGCATCGCTGCCCTGTTTAAAGATGTCTATGAATGTAAACAAGTGTCATTTGGTGACTATTTGTCTTTTGAATATCTTTGAGTATAGCACTAAAAGGGTCTCCACGCATCTTACTGATCATTATCTACAGACCTCCAAAATATTCTCCAGCTTTTATTGAGGATTTTACAGAGCTGTTATCAATTGTAACCTCTGAATTTGATTATTTTAGTATTGCTGGGGATTTTAATATTCACATTGATAATCCAGAAATCAATGCTGTAAAAGAACTGATGACTGTTTTTAACACTTTTGATCTGACTCAGCATGTTCAAGGACCCACACACAATCGTGGACACACTCTTGATCTACTTATAATTAAGGGTTTACACATTTCATCGACTGTTGTTAAGGATGTGGCACTATCTGATCATTTCTGTATCTTTTTTGATCACTCCAGCTATTAAAGACAGATCTGTCTCTGTCAGAAAGAGATGCATAAATGAGAACACCAGTGAGCAGTTTATGAAGGCCATATCGCTAGCACCAAGTATATCTGCAGATTCTGTTGATTCTCTCCTTGATTTGTTCAATTCCAAAATTGAGAATGTCATAAATGACATCGCTCCTTTAAAGTCAAGAAGATGACTGGCAGGCAAAAGGGATCTTGGACAAGGTCACCTAGAGTACAAATGATGAAAAGACAGTGCAGAAAAGCTGAGCGTATGTGGAGAAAGACCAAACTAGTAGTCCATTATAATATCTATAAAGACAGTCTTCGTGCCTTTAATATGGAACTAAACACTGCTAGACAGACTTTCTTTTCAAGCCTTATAAACAGCAACTTAAATAATGCTCGCACACTCTTTGCAACGATAGAGAGACTCACAAACCCCCCCAGTCGGATTCCAAGTGAGCTCCTCTCTGAAAGCAAATGTAATGAGTTTGCTCATTTCTTCACTGATAAGATTAATAATATCAGAAAGGCAATCAGCTCATCCAATCAGTCAAGTTGGGTCGATATCAAACAAGCTCAACCACAACTTGAGAAGTCAGACATTATGTCTGATTTCATGGCAATTAACGGCAAAATCTTAGAAGAAATTGTGCAAGTTATGAAAACATCAACCTGCAGTCTTGACACGCTCCCCACATCATTCTTCAAAACGGTGTTTACCTGTTTAGACATGGATCTTCTAAAAGTGGTAAATGCTTCACTTCTCTCAGGGATTTTTCCAACCTCACTTAAAACTGCAGTTGTTAAACCCCTCTTGAAGAAGAGCAACCTGGATAACACCCTATTGAGCAATTACAGGCCAATCTCAAATCTCCCTTTCATTGGCAAAATCATTGAAAAAGTTGTTTTTAACCAGGTTAACAAGTTCTTAAACTTCAGGGGGTGTTCAGACAATTTTCAATCTGGTTTCAGAGCACATCACAGTACAGAGAGCGCTCTTATAAAGATAATCAATGATATACGCCTAAATACAGATTCAGGTAAAATAACAGTGCTGGTATTGTTGGATCTCAGTGCTGCATTTGACACTGTCGATCACAGCATACTTCTGGATAGGCTGGAAAACTGGGTTGGGCTGTCTGGCACGGTCTCAAATGGTTTAGATCTACCTTGAAGGTAGAGGTTACCATGTCAGTATAGGTGACCATAGGTCGAGGTGGACACCCATGACGTGTGGAGTCCCACAAGGCTCGATTCTGGCACCTCTCCTGTTCAACCTTTACATGCTCCCTCTGAGCCAAATAATGAGAAAGAACCAAATCTCCTACCACAGCTATGCTGATGACACTCAGATCAACCTAGCCTTACTGCCTAATGACTACAGCCCCATTGACACCCTCTGCCAATGCATTGATGAAATGAGCAATTGGATGTGCCAAAACTTTCTTCAGTTAAACAAAGAGACAACTGAAATGATTGTGTTTGGAAACAAAGATGAGGTTCTCAAGGTAAATGCGTACCTTGGCACTAAAGGTCAAATGACAAAAAATAAGGTCAAGAATCCTGGTGTGACTCTTGAGTCAGATCTGAGTTTCAACAGTCATGTCAAAGCAGTCAGTAAATCAGCATACTATCATCTCAAAAACATAGCAAGAATCAGATGCTTTGTTTCTATTGAAGACTTAGAAAAACTTGTCCATGCTTTTATCAGCAGCAGGGTGGATTACTGTAATGGACTCCTCACTGGTCTTCCTAAAAAGACAGTCAGACAGTTACAGCTCATCCAGAACGCTGCGGCCAGAATTCTGACCAGAAGCAGGGAATCAGAGCACATCACACCGGTCCTCAGGTCTCTACACTGGCTGCCAGTTACATTCAGAATAGATTTTAAAGTATTATTCCTGGTCTATAAATCACTTAATGGCCTAGGACCTAAATACATCACAGATATGCTCACTGAATACAAACCTAACAGATCACTCAGATCTTTAGGATCATATAAACTAGAAATTCCAAGGGTTCAGTCAAAGCAGGGTGAATCTGCCTTCAGCCACTATGCTCCTCGCTGCTGGAATCAGCTTCCAGAAATGATCAGATGTGCTCCAACATTAGGCACATTCAAATCAAGACTGAAAACACATCTGTTTAGCTGTGCCTTTACTGAATGAGCACTGTGCTACGTCCGACAGATCGCACTATTATGTTTTTCATTTTCTTTTTCATTCTTTTACAACCTATTTTAACTCATTTTAATTTGTTTTTATCTGTTTTTAATAATTTTAATAATCTGTTTTTAATTATTGTCTGAATTTTATGTTCCTAAACTTGTCTTTTTATTCCTGTTTATGTAAAGCACTTTGAATTGCCACTGTGTATGAAATGTGCTATATAAATAAACTTGCCTTGCCTTGCCTAAGACAGTGGGGGGGAAGCAAAATTTACTATGCCTCTACTCAGTTACTTTGCACATGCATAAAAAGGCTCTTGTACGACAAATGCAAAAGGCTTGATCTCAACAATAGGAGGCAGTTACTTTTCCCCAAAACCACAGGTTGCCTTCGAGTCATTCCTCAAGCCCACTAGGCCCTACACTGTTTTCTAATCTCCCTTATTTAAAACAGCTCAATTAAGTCATCGGCATCATTGTAGAGTACCCCTAGTATCTGAGCCTGCACTGCGCAATGAAAGAAAGAAGCAAAACGGGATGGACAGATGCCTAAAATGTTAGAAACGCACCTCACCTTAAGTCAGTGAAGAAAAAGAGCAAAGCTTGCAACTCTGGTGGGACTCGAACCCACAACCTTTGAATGGCTTAGCTCACAGCCTAGAAGTCCAATGCGCTATCCATTTCGCCACAGAGCCTGAGTGCTCTGCTGCCTCTAGCACTGTTGGACAGAAAGCACTTTTTAGTACTCTCTGGCCCAAAAAAGAACAGCCAACTGCAGACAAAGCACTGCTGGGATTTGAACCCAGGATCTCCTGTTTACTAGACAGGCGCTTTGACCAACTAAGCCACAGCGCCAACGCTGACTAGGAGGCAAGACGTTTTTGGCACACAGAGACTAAAAAAAGACAGCAAGTCTTTAAATGGCAAGCAAAGGTTGTTTAACTCTATTTGTCGCACTATTCATTACGCCTCAAAGCTATACAATTTTATAATTCATTCCGGTAAGCTTTATAAAACAAGCACACGCACCACCTGGACTAAAGCACTGCTGGGATTTGAGCCCAGGATCTCCTGTTTACTAGACAGGTGCTTTGACCAGCTAAGCCACAGCACCACAAAAATTCACAGGCAGAGACATCTGCCTGATAACAAAAATCGAAGAAGAACAAATAATACACAACAAATACCAGCATGTCAGGTTGCAGAAAATGCTGACAAGACGGACGTGGTCTTTTAGAGTCTGGATGATCATGTCTCAAACCTGACCGGTAACCTGGCCTCTGTTCAAAATCAAAGCAAAAAATGTGTGAATTTATTTTTATTTAATCCATCTTTAATCATGTGTAAAGTGTTTTTTGGAACCTCCAGTTTCATTACATCCAAACCCAGAGTCAGCTCGGAAAATGGAAATCAGGACAAACATATGCTATCGGCCATTGAAAGAGTTTCAGATCAGAAAGCCACTCTCCCATAATCTGAGGGAAAGGTGCAGTTTGGATTTGAACCTAGCACCTGCTGTTCCCAAGACAGTTGCTCTGGCCAACTTAGTCTTAACACTAAAAGAAAAAACCTCTGGATACGATACTTCCAAACACAGTTTCATCTAAGACAGTGGGGGGAAGCAAAATTTACTATGCTTTCTACTCAGTTACTTTGCACATGCATAAAGAGGTTCTTGTACGACAAATCCAAAAGGCGTGATCTCAACAATAGGTGGCAGTTACTTTTCCCCAAAACCACAGGTTGCCTACGAGTCATTCCTCAAGCCCACTAGGCCCTACACCGTTTTCTAATCTCCCTTATTTAAAACAGCTCAATTAAGTCATCGGCTTCATTGTAGAGTACCCCTAGTATCTGAGCCTGCACTGCGCAATGAAAGAAAGAAGCAAAACGTGATGGACAGATGCCTAAAAAGTTAGAAACGCACCACACCTTAAGTCAGTGAAGAAAAAGAGCAAAGCTTGCGACTCTGGTGGGACTCGAACTCACAACCTTTGAATGGCTCAGCTCACAGTCTATAAGTCCAATGCGCTATCCATTGCGCCACAGAGCCTTTGAGTCATTCCTCAAACCCACTAGGCCCTACACCGTTTTCTAATCACTCTTATTTAAAACGGCTCAATTTAGTCATCGGCTTTATTGTAGAGTACCCCTAGTATCTGAAAACTCTTTAAATGCCTTCTCTAACATGTACTTGCTACGTGGGATGGTTGAGGCATGTGTCTTGCGTCTGTTGTCAAACCACGTGGCTCTGTGTTTACATTGTGGTCACGTGCTTTTGTTGTGTGCTTCAGTGTTGTTCTTGTGTTGTCATGAACATGCAGTTAATGAGTTCTCTCATTGGCTGCATGTTCTTGTCCTGGGGTCCGTTCTTCGTACCTCACTTAAATGATCTAAGATGATTTGGCAGATCCTGGATCTTTTAATCTTGATAACTGATCTCTCGCTAATTTGGTTCTTCAAACAAGTTCGTGAATCAGATTAGAATGTCTGGATAAACTGATCTGAGATCGCTGCGTGTGTTGTGAAGGACAGATCTATCGATCCTCGAAATCTTGATCAGCAATGCAACGATTGGCTGACGGCACAGCAGTGTAATGACATCATCTGATTAATATTCAATTATTCATGTGAGCAAAATTACATCAAATTAGCAGTAAACTGCTTGTTAAATATGACACGCCATAACCTTCCACATTTGTTGTGAGCTGCAGGCTTTACACTTTCATGTGTCAAGAGTATTCATCATGTATTTATAATGCATATCAGTGTATTTAGTTCTACATTTAGAAAATATTGTCTATATTATAGTAGCTGTTTTTTAATCGGTGTAAAGAATAACTGGTTGTTTACAAAAGCGTTTTCATATTGGTAAAGGCGTCTGCAACTTTTGTGAAGCATCAAATCACTGGCATATTAACTATCAAAACATGTTTATGACTTCATAAATGTATTATTGCTGTAAAAAAAAGTCACATATTGTGCATTTCTATTATACACAATTTGAACTAAAGCAATCTAAAAAGTTCATATCAAAGTTTTCTCTTTGCACCACCAGGTGGCAGTCTTTGTACTTTCATTTTGAGGGTACAGATTGCATATGTTTTATTAATATGTATAACTTTATTTATTTTATCAATGACTATAACTTTATATATATAGTTTAAAAATATGTACCATTTTCCCAAGTGTATATAACTACTACTGTAAGAAAATACCAGAATTCTGAACATATTTTCTTTAACATATCTTTGCTTGAACTGAGCCGATCTAATCCTGTTTATATAAATTGAACCTGCTCCCGATCAGGTTTGACCTAGCAGAACTGTTGCTATGACAACAACTCTCGGATCAGCTTTGAAGAACGAAACGATCCTGGATCGTGTCAAATCGTCAATATCCAAATCCAGCTAACTGAGTAATCCACGTACGAAGAAAGGACCCCTGTTTTATGTGAGCGCATGCCTTGTCTCTGTCATGCGCTCTCCCGTCTAATGTCTAGTCCCACCCCACTTGTTAACCTATTATTAGTTAATTATGTTCATCTGTTGTGTGTTAATTTTCTCCTGCTTATAATCTCCTCGTGTCTTCTGTTCTGTGCCAGTTCGTTGTCTGCACTTCCCCTGTGTCTCATGCTCCTGTCTTGTCTCGCCAGCTCAGCTCAGCTCAGCTCAGCTCAGCCCAGCCCAGCCCAGCCCAGCCCAGCCAAGTTTGTTTGTTTTCAAGTAATGTTTTCCCCTCGGGGTAGTTTGTTTTGCCTTTTTGTTTAATTTATACTTTATTATTAATAAAACCCATATTATTTGTTGCAATTGAGTCCTCGCACCTTTTTCCCCTCAACTGACCGTGACAACATCATTTCATAAAAATCAGAAGATCAGTCTGTGGTGATCATTAGTATAGACATTTCTTACTAACAGTTGAAGGACATTTAAAAAAAAAAAATTACCTGTTTTTGTGTGGATAGTGACTCTCTTGTAGACTCTGGTTGTAACAGTATATTCTAAAAGATGGGATTTCATTCAGTGAGAGAAAAACAAACAAAAACAAAACAATCCTATATCAATATATTCATATAATTTATTCCAAAAGGTCTACCTCAAGGACTGTTTCTGTTAGGGTGGATTCTGCATCTGGTGAGTGACGAGCATTACTCTAAGACAGAAAAAACAAACATAGTCAATTTAAAGGTAGATAAAAATTATTTGCTTTTTAAAGGCTGAGAAATCATTCAATATAAATCATTCAATGTAATAAAACACTTTGTTTTATTAGTTTACAACATCCCCAAAAATTTT
This sequence comes from Danio rerio, assembly GCF_052040795.2. Lineage (NCBI taxonomy): Eukaryota > Metazoa > Chordata > Actinopteri > Cypriniformes > Danionidae > Danio > Danio rerio. The sequence continues at coordinate 80,837,038 of NC_141024.2, read as the reverse complement.
TACAACATAGCCTCTTTTTTCCATTGTAAGTGTCGGTTTAATTGTCTTATTTGGACTTAAATCACTGGAGTGATTCTTGAAAGTTTCCCTTTCTGTGTCCTGTATGTGGCGGGGGGGCAGGTGGGCTGATGGAGCTAGACCTCCAATCTGACAATATTAATGATTTACCCGACTACGCCACCTTGGGAATTTCACCCAAAGAATTTAAATACACGCACCACCCATATAAAAGGCACGCACAAGTTCGTTCCACCAAATTGCAGTCAGAGACATTGGCACGGTACAAAAATAGATTTCTTTATTTTCAAATCTCAAATAAAAACAGGATTAAAACCAATGTCGACATTGACGTGACAGTTTGTAAATTTACGAAGGTGCCCCAGGGCCAGAGCTCGCCAGCGTTAGGGAAAGTGGCCAGGCTATACTTCAGGCAAGTGAAAACCACTACAATCCACTGTGTAAAAATAGAGCACCCACACGCACAAACCAACACACAGTGATCACTACACACTGTGAGAAATTCTAAAATGTTCAATAAAATTAGCCTCCCACCCCAGGGAGCTCTGGCTCTGTCACCAGCCGAAAAGTCGGACCACTGCCCTGCAATTAAACAAAAGAATAAATCAGTTTACACAAGTAAATGATTAAATAAACAAAATACAAATGTAATGAAGTTGATAAATGAAAACAAAGAAAGAGCAACTAAATTCCACCTTAAAAGGGAGGAAACAATTAAATCTTAAACCAAATTAATTAAAGAGAAAATAAATGAAACAATGAAAATACAACAGTAAAGATTTACACAAAAATGTAAGGAAAAATCAAAACATGCTGGATGAATGTCAAAATAATAAAAATAAACAAATAAATCCAGCCGCACTATATAGATTTATCCAATAAAGAAAATGAAAACCCAAACAAACGAAGATAAATAAATGTACCAACAAAAAAATAAAGTTAAATAGTCCTTGTGTAAACCAAAAACAGAACAACTCAAAAAGATAAACAATTAAGAAAACAAAAAGACAAAATCTAAGAAAACAGAAAAAAACACGGGAAACAGGACAGCACTGTAGCCGCACACGGATGCGGAGCGCCCGACGGAGCTCCCCTCGCAGAGTGCCACCCAGCCTGAACAAATAAATCAATAGTCATGATAAAGTCCAAAATCTGCTATAAGCCATTTGCAACTACATGCAAACACCTACCTACTGCTCACCGAAGGGAATCGGGGTTCAATCAGTCACTTAAGAGGCAGATAGCACGTACATTTCAGTCAACAGCCGGCACAGCCAACAAACAGTCGCGCACCCGCATCTGGTTCTCGCAGCTGAGAAAAGCGGACACAGCGTTTCCAAAACGATCGCGACAACCGAAACATGAGACAGACGCTTGCTTACCTTTTCCAGTCCTTACACGCGTTCTAGCGTTGGCGATTGCAGCCAAACAATTCAGGCGAAGCAACTTCCAGCCCGATCAAAACCCCTCACCGCCCTCAACAGGTGTGGGAAGTGACGACGCGCGCTCACGGCGCCGCAACTAATCAAGTGACGCATCCCAGGTAGCAAATGCTTCCCTCTTTTTATAGCCCGTATGCCGTATTGTGATAGGGCAGAGAAAAGGACCCGTAAATTAATGACACTTGGCAACTAATTACCTCTCCTGCCACAATCTACCCCCACCTTTTGCATCGGCGCCCCGACGATGGACCAGAAATCAGCAAATTAAACACTAGCCCACCATACTAACTCCAAGGCCTAAACAACACCGAAATGTTATTAGACACAACTTCATGATTCATAGGTCCGCTTCTCACCTCTCCTACACCTCGGGGAAGATGATGCAAGTTCGTATGCTGTCCTGCCCCAACTCGGGCTGAACGACGAGGAGGGACCACACTGTCGTTAGGAGGCTCGGTAAGTACTTCCCTTTCCCTTGCTACAGGTTCTACCCCTGGTCCTTGTGGTTCAACCACAATAGCCCTTACAGGAGAGAGGTCCCCGGGCAAATCTTCCTGAACCCTAGACTGCATCGGGTGCGAGCCATCTCGAGGTCCCACCCCTTGAGTGGCCTGAGGGACCACTGGCACCATCACCGCCAAATCGACAGCCTCTAAATCCAACTCCTGAGCATCCTCCTGAGGGTCCTCTTAAATCTCCACAACACCTTTCGGCTGGTCACTACAGACCTTTCCTCTCGGAACACAGGCCTTCAACTGTGACCGATGTACTCGCCTCATCTTACCTGGGCTTGTAACTGGTGCAATGGCATATACCGCCCCTCCTTCCTCAGCGGAGTGGACGACCCGATAGACAACAGAACTCCACAAGTCTTTAATCTTGTGGCGTCCCCTTACTGCGTGGTCCCTTAGATAAACTAACTGACCTTCCACCAGGGGTTGATCTCGAACATGCTGGTCATGCAGGTTTTTCCGCCTGGCTGCTGCAGCCTTCAATCGTCCCTGTGCTCCCTCAAAGGCAACCTGCAACCGCCTACGATGTTCCAAGACCCAGTGATGTACACTACCTACAGTGGGTTCTGGTACCTGGCCCAGCAAGAAATCTACTGGCAGCCGGGGCTCTTGACCGAACATGAGGTAATGTGGAGACTCTCCTGTCACTTGGTTAGGGGTGGTGTTATAGCAAAATATCACCTGTGACAGACAAGACACCCAGTCCCTTTTTCTAGAGTCTGGCAAGGTTCGCAACAAGTTATGTAATGTGCGATTGAATCTCTCCCATTGCCCATTGCCAGCTGGATGGTATGGGGTGGTACGGGATTTCTTTACCTGGTACAGCTCACAAAGCTGCCGTATAAGAGTGGATTCAAAGTTGCGGCCCTGATCTGAATGGATACGTCCAGGAACCCCATACTTGTAAAACCATTCCTCAACTAGAACCTTGGCCACAGTCTCTGCTCTTTGGTCACGAGTGGACACTGCCATAGAGAACTTACTAAACACATCGGTCATCACTAACACGTTCTCCTTCCCACAATATGAAGGCTCGAGCATGGTAAAGTCGATTGCAAGAATTTCATTAGGCTTTGAGGCCAGCAGGTGGCCCATGAATGCCCGTGCCACCGGCCCAGTGTCTTTGGCAAGTTGACAGCGTTCACACTCGTGGCACCACCGGGTAACATCAGCCAACATATTAGGCCAATAACAACGCTGTCGGATTAACTCACTGGTGCGTTCTACTCCTTGATGGCCATGCTGTTGGTGCAGCTGTATCCAGACCTCTTCCTTCAAAACATCAGGTAACACAAGCTGATGACATACTTCCCCTCCATCAGGACGGAATATCTTGCGGTACAAAACTCCTTCCCTCTCCTCAAACCTATTCCACTGCTGGAGTAGGGTCAAGACCGGTTTGGTTAGAAGTTTCCGCTCCTCTAATCCTGGACGTTGGCCCTGCTCCCAGAACCTTATTACTGGTCCAATAACAGGATCAGCCTCTTGCATACAGCGAAGGTCAGGGACAGAGTAGCCCGGCAATGTGCTTATAGTCCGCATATCTGCTTGGACCGGACAGCCCTTACTAATGGCCTGCTGCAAGGCTTCGGGAATCTTAGAGCTAACTGCTAACTCCCCAACTACACTCTTGTCAACCAAATTCTGGCGGGAGAGCGCGTCAGCATTTCCATTACTCTTTCCTGCCCTGTACTTGACCTCAAAATCGAATGCGGCTAACTCAGCGGCCCAACGTTGCTCTGTGGCTCCAAGTTTTGCTGTAGCCAAGTGACTCAGAGGATTATTGTCTGTAAACACAATACACTTGTGCCCCAAAAGATACTCACGAAACTTTTCAACCATAGCCCATTTAAGGGCGAGAAACTCTAGTTTCATTGAGCTATAATTAGTCATATTTCGCTCTGAGGGCCTGAGACCACGACTGGCATAGGCGATGGGTCGAACCTTCCCTTCGAAGTCTTGGGACAAAACTGCCCCCAAACCTCCATAACTGGCATCTACCTCCAGGATGAAAGGCTTTGAGAAGTCTGCATAAGCTAATATTGGGGCGGATGTTAACTTCCTCTTTAGGGCCTCAAAAGCCATCTGACACTGCTCGGTCCATACATGAGTCAAACTCTGTTTTCTATGCTTACCTGACTTACTCCCTCCAACTTCTGCCACTAATCGGTGGAGGGGGGCGGCCAGCTTAGCAAACCCTTCCACAAAACGCCTATAATAGCTCGCAAAGCCAAGAAATGTTCGTAGCTCGGACACGGTCCCCGGGCAGCGCCAATGCGTGACCGCCTCTATTTTACCTGGATCAGTTGCTACCCCCTGAGCAGATATAACGTGACCCAAGTACTTTACTTCACGCCGGAAGAAAGCACATTTCTCCAGCTTGGCCTTGAGCCCTTCCTTCTCTAGACGACCTAGTACCATTTCCAGCCTCTCCAAATGTTGGTCTATGGAGGAAGAAAACACCACAACATCATCAAGATACAAAAGCAGGGACTGACACCGCTGGTCCCCGAATAACCGCTCCATCAACCTTTGGAATGTACTTGGAGCATTACAAAGGCCAAAGGGCATACGGTTCCATTCAAACAATCCAAACGGTGTACAGAACGCAGTTTTCGGCTTATCCTGCTCAGAAACTGGAACTTGCAAATACCCGCTGGCCAAATCCAACGTAGAGAACCAGCGAGCACCAGATAAGGAGTCCAAGGACTCCTCAATGCGAGGCAGAGGGAATGCATCCCTCCTAGTCTTGGCATTCAAATGACGGTAGTCTACACACATGCGCAGGCCACCGTCCTTCTTCTTTACCAAGACTATCGGGGACGCATAAGGACTGCAACTCTCCCTAACTATTCCAGCCTCTAACAACTGATTAATATGGGTTTTTACTACCTCATACTCAGATGGTGGTATTCGCCGATAGCGTTGGCGCACTGGAGCATCATCCAACAGCGGTATGTCATGGGAGATAAGACTGGTACAACCCAGATCACTCTCATGATCCGAAAACACAGCTTGGTACTTCTGCAGAAGAGCCCGAACCTGACCCTGCTCAGGTGGAGACAGAACAGATAGATCAAGTGACTCAATCTGTTGAAAAAAAGAAGGACTCCCAACCACACTATGAGATTGAATCATAGCAGCCACTGGTTTTTCTTCACTAACCCCAGCTGGCAGACTAACTATATAGACCTCTTTCAAATTACCCATCATTGTTGCAGGACGAAGCACTACCTCCACTGCACCAACATTTACTATTGGTACATAGACTGTTCCCCGATTTACGCTTACCAAAGCTGGTGATGCCAAAAGTCCAGCAGGAAGACCAGACTCTGGGGGCTCAAACAAAACGACATGGCCAAAATAGTGGGCCGAACAGGTTGCAGCCACTAACTTCATTGTGCCACCCGGGATGCGACACACTCTACGCCCACGAACCCGCACGCACCCCACATGATCAGAAGGTTTCCTAGCACTTACTTGATGACAGTACTGTAAGGCGCTCGACACACTAGGCAATTGTGTTAGTACAGGTAGGTTAAACAGAGCATTACCATGCTGTCCAAACAGTTCCTGGTAGCACCGGGAGAGGATGTTCATCCCCAGTACCCCAGGAACTTCCAGACTCATACCATCTGGAGGGTCCCGAACCACCAGAAGGCCGCACCCAGTAACCAACTTGCCACAAAGTTTTACATCTAACTCAAAGTAGCCCACATATGGAATAGTGAGCCCATTAGCTGCTCGTAACTGCAACCACTGACAACTTTGAAGGCGGTCCAGGCCCCATGGCTCAAAATGTTGCCGAAAACAACCCTCTGTAATTGTTGACACCATCGAGCCGGTGTCAACCAAACAGGGCACTGCAACACCCCCTATGAGAGCGGTCACATGTGGGCAAGGAGAAATCAATTTAGAAACTGAGTGGTGTGCAAGAATCTTACTTGAGTCAATACCTTCCCCACCCAGGCTGTGACTCCGCAGCCTGGTGGGGGCTAGTTTCCCGACGGTTGGGGCGAGCGCTGTCGTCTATTCTCAGCTGTAACAAAACCAGATGCAGCCTGAGGAGGGCGTGGGAAACTCCTTTGCCCCCTACAATCACGGGCAAAGTGACCTGGCTGTTGACACCGCCTACAAACAATTGGACCTGATCGAGAGGAATTACTCTGAGCATGTGACGTTTGAAATCGTGCAAATGTTTGAGTTAACTGGTTTAACTGCTGTTGTTGTTGCCGCAGCATTTCCCTTAGTTCACCCAACTCTGACTGTTGTGATGATCTAACTACCCCCAAAGGTGTTTCACTGCGTACCCCATATTGGATACCATAAGTTAACGGGACCGACTGACTACGTCCCCTTGCTCCCCCGGGCATCCCCTCTTGTTCCCATCTAATTGCCTCACTACGGACCTCTAATAAGGTGGCAGTAGGCTGGCGACGAACCATCTGTTTCAACTCCCGTCTCAGGGCACTATCTGTGACATGCTCCACAAATTGGTCACGCAACAAAATTTCTGCATTGGGGAAAACATGTGGCGCTCTATTTTTAACCCTTTCTAATAAGCCCATGAGTGCAAGAGAAAACTCTAAAAGAGTCTCACCCTCGAGTTGCTTCCTTGAGAAGAAGGCTTCTTGCAAGGCTACATATGACTGAGAGCAACCATAGACGTCACGCAATGCCTGAATAATTCGGTTGGGGTCCCCACGCTCTAAATCAGAACGATATCTGATCTCCTCTCTGGCCTCTCCTTCTAAATGATCAATTAAAAAGAAAGCTTTATCAGCTACTGACATATAGCGCAACCTCATGCATGCCTGTGCCTCCTCAACCCATTCGTCAATAGTTAAACCCGATTTACCATTAAACTTCGGGCACCGCCGATCTCGTGGCACAAAAACAAACCGCTCTGGTGTAACGCCAGATGGCGGCGGCGTAACAGGCGGAACCGCAGAGGTGCTAGGGAGGGCAGCATCAGGGACAGGCAACCCAACCGGTGCCTGAGCCTGTTGCAGCCGCGCGTTATCAGCTCTTAATTGAACAACCAAATCTCGCAATTCTTGTAGTTCTTCATCCATTATTATAAGGAGAGGAAAATACACTTACCCAGGAAGGAGGGAACCACTAACCGAGGCTACAAAAGACCACAAACTGCCGTCCTGTTTCCCAAAAAGAAGCTGAAAAAAAAAACTGAAAGAAAAGAAAAAAAACACCAATGTCTCTGACGCCAAATTATGGTGGATCCTGCCGATTACGCCAAGATGTGGCGGGGGGGCAGGTGGGCTGATGGAGCTAGACCTCCAATCTGACAATATTAATGATTTACCCGACTACGCCACCTTGGGAATTTCACCCAAAGAATTTAAATACACGCACCACCCATATAAAAGGCACGCACAAGTTCGTTCCACCAAATTGCAGTCAGAGACATTGGCACGGTACAAAAATAGATTTCTTTATTTTCAAATCTCAAATAAAAACAGGATTAAAACCAATGTCGACATTGACGTGACAGTTTGTAAATTTACGAAGGTGCCCCAGGGCCAGAGCTCGCCAGCGTTAGGGAAAGTGGCCAGGCTATACTTCAGGCAAGTGAAAACCACTACAATCCACTGTGTAAAAATAGAGCACCCACACGCACAAACCAACACACAGTGATCACTACACACTGTGAGAAATTCTAAAATGTTCAATAAAATTAGCCTCCCACCCCAGGGAGCTCTGGCTCTGTCACCAGCCGAAAAGTCGGACCACTGCCCTGCAATTAAACAAAAGAATAAATCAGTTTACACAAGTAAATGATTAAATAAACAAAATACAAATGTAATGAAGTTGATAAATGAAAACAAAGAAAGAGCAACTAAATTCCACCTTAAAAGGGAGGAAACAATTAAATCTTAAACCAAATTAATTAAAGAGAAAATAAATGAAACAATGAAAATACAACAGTAAAGATTTACACAAAAATGTAAGGAAAAATCAAAACATGCTGGATGAATGTCAAAATAATAAAAATAAACAAATAAATCCAGCCGCACTATATAGATTTATCCAATAAAGAAAATGAAAACCCAAACAAACGAAGATAAATAAATGTACCAACAAAAAAATAAAGTTAAATAGTCCTTGTGTAAACCAAAAACAGAACAACTCAAAAAGATAAACAATTAAGAAAACAAAAAGACAAAATCTAAGAAAACAGAAAAAAACACGGGAAACAGGACAGCACTGTAGCCGCACACGGATGCGGAGCGCCCGACGGAGCTCCCCTCGCAGAGTGCCACCCAGCCTGAACAAATAAATCAATAGTCATGATAAAGTCCAAAATCTGCTATAAGCCATTTGCAACTACATGCAAACACCTACCTACTGCTCACCGAAGGGAATCGGGGTTCAATCAGTCACTTAAGAGGCAGATAGCACGTACATTTCAGTCAACAGCCGGCACAGCCAACAAACAGTCGCGCACCCGCATCTGGTTCTCGCAGCTGAGAAAAGCGGACACAGCGTTTCCAAAACGATCGCGACAACCGAAACATGAGACAGACGCTTGCTTACCTTTTCCAGTCCTTACACGCGTTCTAGCGTTGGCGATTGCAGCCAAACAATTCAGGCGAAGCAACTTCCAGCCCGATCAAAACCCCTCACCGCCCTCAACAGGTGTGGGAAGTGACGACGCGCGCTCACGGCGCCGCAACTAATCAAGTGACGCATCCCAGGTAGCAAATGCTTCCCTCTTTTTATAGCCCGTATGCCGTATTGTGATAGGGCAGAGAAAAGGACCCGTAAATTAATGACACTTGGCAACTAATTACCTCTCCTGCCACATGTAGAAACTTTTCGATTTTCCTGTATGGTTTTAATCACAACATTATATGAGACACAGCTTCAAAACTTTAGATTATTTTACCATGTAGTCTAGATCAGTGTTCTTTACCAGGGTCAGAAATTGACTTTTCCATTTTTCCATTTGAAATCCAATTTCAATAACCAAATAAGTAATTCCATCTATATCATATAATGTAAAATGCTAGAATTTAAACAGTATGTTGCTAAATGTAACAGTTTAACGTGTTCTGATTGTTTGGAATTCAAGATTAAATTCATATATATATATATATATATATATATATATATATATATATATATATATATATAAATAACTGGTTGTAAATTGTGTACAATGTTCCAAGAAAACAGACAGAAAACAGAAAAGTTTTGTTTTATCTTCTGGAATGTTGCTTACACATAAAAGGGAATATATAGGTGGAATAAAAAGTGTGTCGCCATCCTCTAAATTGTTCTTGTATGTTGCCTTCATCTTTAGTCTTCGCAGTAGCCAAATTTAAACCTTGGAGTGGGAACCCTAAAATAAAGCAAGAAACCAAAAGGAGAAAGATTAGCATTGCAGCTGTAACAAATAAGGCTGAACAGACACATAATTATTTTGCTTTTTATTCAACAAATGAGCCAACTTTTGTTCAAGAAAGACTCAATGTTCAGTTGTAATCCGATTCTAAGGAATTTATGACCCAAAGGAATGTACCCACAGCACAGCACAACTGAATTGAACAGGACTTCTTTAAGCTCCTTGCTAAAGACTGATGTTTTAATGTTAACTTTACTCTCTCTTTATGTGTAATCATGTGTTTTGCAATGTTTCCCTTGCTCCTGTACCAATATTGATGAGTTTAATACTTCTGTATGTAATGTTTAACCCTACCAAAGCTAAACGAACTCATAAACGGTTCAAGTTTAGACTTGTCGTAAAGCTTGCTTGCTGTACTAATTAATCGTTGACATTTTATGTTAATACGAGTGCAACATATTAACATTTTAAGAGACTTTAACAGTTCTGCCTCAATTTGCATAAAAATTTGCCTATGCAAATTCCTCTGCCTCAGACAAAGGGCCATAAACCCATGATTCAAGGAAGTTAGTTTCTAATTGGTCAACTTTCCATGGAGGGTGGATCCGAACCCGCCCTATATAAGCTTGGGACCAAAGCTACGCCTCTCTCTCTTAAACCCCTCCCGGCTCTTCAACCAACCTTCTCTCTACCCTGAAGCTCTCTTGAACCCGGCTCTCTGCTCTGAAACATCTGCTTTGAAACCTCTTCAAACTCTCTGCAACTTCTTCAGAAAGAACTCTTCTCTCAACTCTCTTCTCTGAAACCTCTTCATCTGCAACAACCTAAGAACAAGACCTAAGCAGAGAAACCTCCAAGAAACCAGGCGGAGACCCAGACGGAAAGGGTTAATTGCACAGCTCGGACCTTCACATCTAAGTCACTTTCTTTTCGTTATTTCCTATCGAGAGTCTAGTTAAGTTAGTGCGTCGCAAAACAGTGGCCAACACAACTGGCCCCTGTTTCCGCTTCAAATTCAAACAACAACTCACCCCAATACCAACCCTTGCGAGAACAAAGGGACAACCAGCAGAACTACGTGCTTAACCAAGGGAGCTCCTTACATCACATGGACGCACACAAGTATATTTCCATCTCAACTGATGTAGACTAAATGCAACTCTAAAAGACCCTAGAAGGGTTATATTGAATTTGATTATGTTTGGTTCGCCTGGTTTACTCTTACAAACTCAGAGGTTTTCCTATCATTACATCCTCTCAACCTCTTACTTTACGTTCTTTACTCTTCTCTACACTTGTATGAATGTGTGTTTGTGTTAGGTGTTAATTTTTGTTAGATTAGTCAATAAAGTTTAATTTTGTATAAAGAAAGGTGCCTGTATATATTTATGAATCTAATGTCTTAAACTTCAGTCTTGTTACCCTGCTCAAACTTAATGGGTTTTTATTTTGATAGCATCGCTGGACGATTCATTTGTTCAGATCTGAGTCGATTCATTTAAAGCCCCGTTCAAATTAATCTTCCTCCCATTAAGCTAGCCCGCTAGATATATAATGGTCCAGAAGGTATGCGAGCACTGTAATCTAAATCATAACTCGCAACATTATAACGGTGGAAAAGGCGCGGGAAGAATAACCTTGAGCTAATTTATTACAGTAATAATGGTGTAGATATGCGAGCACTTTAATCTACATTATAATTTGTTACAGATTATTGATGTAGATATGCGTGCAAGTTAATCTACATTATTATTATAATTTGCTACATGTTTATTGGTGGAGAATAAACGAAGCATAAAATATTACAGTAATGTAAAAAAAATACAATTAAATAAAAACAACAACTAGGATTACATTTTCAAAAGGGAAACATTTATTGAACAACAACATCAAAACAAAAAAACACAAAAAAAAAACAGCTTGAAAGTTGAAACGAAGTCAGGGAAGTGGTGTTTCTCCCGAACCGTTGCATGGCACCCGAGCCGGGCGGACTCTTGCCCTTGGCCAAGGTCCTCTTACTGCGTTGCACAGCGCAAAAATGTCAGGCTGACGGCCTCCACCCTGATGCAGACCACGTCGAATTCTTCCATATTCGAGACATCTCGACAAAAAGCAAGAGCGCCGTTAGTCAAATGAGGCAGGGACAACGCATGTCGTGCTGCAGTTAGACTCATCCACGAGATGGTGGAGACTAAACTTACTCGAGCAGTGTCGGACATTCCGCAGACGGACAGCTCTTCTGCTCCTCTTGGCTTCACTGAACAAATCTTTCGTGTCTAACACCGATCACCACTACTTTGTGGTACTCGTTTGTGGCGCACTGGATCACCGCCGTGAAGAAAAGACTTTTTGGCTGTCCCATTGACTACCGACTCCCCGACACGTCGTGTATAAAACCTTCCACAACTTCTTCATCCTTTGAGGCACGACTGGCCATCGCTGTACACTTGTAAGTTGGGCAAATACTTCACAAATGACTATACAGACTCGAAAAATTAGAAGTTATAGGCACCCCCTCCAACCCGTATGCAATTTTTATTTTAAAATTAAAAAGATTCTGTTAATTCCATGCGTTAAAGGGAGGCGAGGCCTCCACTAACTAACATAAAAGTAAAGTAAAAAATCAGTGTGTGCTGGCTGTTTTCTTTTAACCTGTGTGCATAAGAACAATCATACCAGCACAAAGTGCTTTCAACTTGAACTCAGACTGCAGCCATTGATCAACAAGATTACCCCAACACAGTTGGATTTGAAAATGGACTCGTCAAGCAGGATGCTATGGTGCTTAAAGTTGCTGCAGTTATGATTACCAATAACATTGCGTAATCAAATATTTATTTATTGTAATAAAAACAAAACATTTACAATACAAATAATATAGTATACAGTCTCTACAATTTTATTTTATTTTCAACAATAAGGTAATCATTAATTAAATTTAAGTACCTAGCTTATATAGGAGAAATAAGATGGAAACAAGACAGCACATGAAAAGAAAATAAACATCAATAAATAGGTCTATTAAACACAATAAGCACAAATTTTAGGAGTTAAAACAACACCTTTTAACGTAACTACATGTTGAATGGTATACGGTTCTTGTTTAAATATGCTAAAAGTTTACTTTTTTTTATACATTTTTAGATATACAGCTTACCAATAAATAACATGAGGTTGATAAAAACCTTGCATTATATGTAAATATATATAGGGCTTCCCACAGGTTTTAAATATACTTGCGGTGCTAGCCAGATTGAAACACACCTTTTACCCACAGCACCTAAATAGCACATAAATAGTTAAATGTTATGCAGTATTTTAGACTTTATTCATTAATTTTCTTTTGGCTTAGACCGTTTATTTTTCTGGGGTCACCACTGTGCATTGAACCATCAACCTATCCACCATATGTTTTATGCAGCGGATGCCATTCATGCTGCAACAAAACAATGGGAAACGTCCATGCACACTCCTTCACACACATACACTACGATCAGTTTTAGCATACCCAATTCAACTGTTCGCGTGTCCTTGGACTTGTGGGGGAAACCGGATCACCCGGAGGAAACCTAGGCGAACACGGCGAGAATAAACATGCAAACACAGAAATGCCAAGTGACCCAGGCAAGGCCTATTGAAAATGAGAAGGGTGATCTGTATTGCTGGTGTATATAGGCCTGCAGTCTGCCAAGCCTGAGCGAATATTAAAACGTCAAATAACAGATACATTCCTCAAAATAACAAATAAATTAGGCCTTCGAACATAGGAAATATATTTTTTACTTTTTTGTGTGTGTCTGTGTGCGTTTTATATTTGCTATATGCTGTTGTAGCGCTTTGGCATTTCTGTGTCTTTATTAGGGAAAACACAAGACATTTGCACAATATTCAAGTTAGTGCACCCTCCCCTCTTAAACACACGACAATGCGAGAATAACAATGATACTCGTTATAAAATGTACTTATCTAAAGCTATACAATGCATGGCTACTTGTGGCCAATATCTGCAACTCGGTGAGAGCCTATCAAAGAGGTTTGATCAACATTCCGTTGGCTTTCATTTGCATACGGGAGGCGGGGATTGCCTATAAATATTCACCTCCCGCGCTGTTTACTCGCAAAGCACCTGTCTTGGTACACTTCATTCGTCTAGCTGGCAACAGTGTATAGCGATATGGCCAGTCCTGCCAAGGTTCCGAAGGTTGAGGAAAACATATTAGAGGGCTTTATACACAATGTGTCGCCCAGACGGCAGTCTATGCGAAACAGCCCCTATTTCTCAGCAATAATTCAGAGCGCCAGACAAGAATATCACAGAATGGTGGTGTTCGCCATAGCGAAGCAAGCCGTGTTCAACCAAGCTGTGAGAATCGGCAACGGTGTACGTCTGCACAACATCAGACGCAGCCTGAGTAAGCCCGACCTCACCCTTCTCGCAGATCAGTTTTGACAGCAGCACGATTTGTGCTGTGGCAGCGAGGCTGCCTCGGTTTAACTAACGGCGCTCTTGCTTTCTGTCTAGGTTTCTCGGATCAGTAAGCTTCAACATCGTCTGCTCCACGAGCACCAGTGTGGAGGCTGCCAGCCTGCCGTTTCTGCGCTGCGCACCCCCAAACTGCAAGAAGATGACCGTGGTCGAGGTCAAGGCGCTTGGTCCCGGGCAAAAGGTGAGTGTTGTTGCAGTTGGTTTGAGGCACCTGCAAAGTGGACAGCGGACTTACCCTGTCTTTGTGTCTTACAGGTGGGAGAAGTGCGCGCTTGAGTTCAGCGAGACGGATGTATGAGCAGGGTGGTCAGCGTCAACAGCTGACTGAGCTGAATGAGTTGAGGGTCAGCTATGTCACTGGTAAAATTAAGCTGATGCTTTGGGACACCTACGTCAACGTGGCTGAGTGCTCCAGATCCTACTCCTTAAGGAACGCCGTGACGCCGGAGAGAGAAGGATGCATCTGTCTCACCACAGGTTCCTCCAACATCGTGTAGGAAATTACTGAGGTGGAGGAGAGCAGAGGGCAGGCGGCCAGAGGCCAAACCAAGGGTGCTTTAAAGCCGCAGCTTTAAGGGCATCGAAGTTACGATCCAGTGCTGCTGTTCCGGCTGCCATTTCAGACAGCCGGAGTTCCGCGAGAAGTCCAACTTCCACCGATGCGAGAGCTGCCACTTTATGCAGGCGTCGCTGTCTTTCCTCACGGTGTTCGGTGGCAAAGGAATGGTGGTGACTGAGGAGGATGGTGCCGAGAAAGTCCTCTTGACTAATTCAGTGCTTACTCGCTATCTCTGTGACGCCGGCCTTTCGTCGTTATTCAACGAGGCAGAGGCCATCGAGAACCACCTCCTTACAGCACCGGGGTTTGATCTGACCATGAGCTTGGACGGCTTCTTAGTTTCCATTCAGCCGGTGGGAGCGGTGGATTCAGGCGCGAAGGGTCAGCCTCTTGCTGCAGCTGAGCTAGCTGGTGATGCAAATCACGGCGAAGGGACATCCGTTTAGCTCGGGTGGCCTGAAGACGGTTCGGAAGAAACGACACTTTCCTGATTTAATTTCATTGGTTAAATTGTTCTGCATGTTTTGATGTTCTTGTTGTTCAATAAATGTTTCCCTTTTGAAAATGTAATCCTAGTCGTTATGTCTTTATTTATTTGTAATGTTTTTTTTTGTTTGTTTTTTTTTTTACATTACAATATTGGGCGGCGGGGAAAAACTGTTTGAACTGCAAAAAGGTAAAACAAAAACTTGCAAATCCAAAACAAAAAATAAACAAATCTTAACTTTAAAACTTAATTTTATTATTATTATTATTGTTTTTAATCACAACTTGTTTTATTGAAAATGTCTTGGAATATTTAAACTAAACTTTACTTCTGGTAATAATAATGTTAAACAAAGACAATTTAGTGTCTTTATTTTAATTTAAGAAATTAATTTATTATCTTTTTGGCTTAGTCCTTTTATTTATATGGAGCCGCCACAGCAGAATGAACAGCAGCACAGCAGAATTTTTTTTATCATTATTATTATTATTATTATAACAATACTGGGCAGGGAAAATTTGTTTTAATTTAAAAAAAAAAAAGTAAAACAAACTTTGCAAACCAAAACAGAAAAAAAGTAAATCTTTACTTTTAAACTTATTTCACTGTTTTATTCACAACTTGTTATAGTTAAAACGTCTTGCAGTATTTTAGACCTTGCTTATTCATTCATTTTCTTATGGCTTAGACTGTTTATGAATCTGGGTTCACCACTGTGGAATGAACCTTCAACTTATGTTTTATGCAGCGAATGCCATTCGTGCTGCAACCCAACGTCCATGCACACTCCTTCACACACATACACTACAGTCAGTTTTAGCATATCCAATTAACCTGTTCTCGTGTCCTTGGACTTGTGGGGGAAACCGGATCACCCGGAGGAAACCTAGGCGAACACGGCGAGAACAAACATGCAAACAAAGAAATGCCAAGTGACCCAGCCGAGGCCTATTGAAAATAAGAAGGGTGGTCTGTATTGCTGGTGTATATAGGCCTGCAGCCTGGGCGAATATTAAAACATCAAATAACACATACATTTCTCAAAATAACAAATAAATTATGCCTTCGAACAGAGGAAATATACTTTTTACTTTTTTGTGTGTCTGTGTGTGTTTTACGTTTGATGTATGCTATTGTAGCGCTTTGGCATGTCTGTGTCTTTATTAGGGAAAACACAAGACATTTGCACAATATTCAAGTTAGTGCAGGCGTCCGCCCCTCTGTAACACACGACAATGCGAGAATAACAATGATACTTGTTATAAAATATACTTACCTAAAGCTATACAATGCATGGCTACTTGTGGCCAATATCTGCAGCTCGGTGAGAGCCAATCAAAGAGGTTTGATCAACATTCCGTTGGCTTTCATTTGCATACGGGGAGGCGGGGATCGCCTATAAATATTCGCCTCCCGCACTGTTTACTCACAGAGCACCTGTCTTGGTACACATCTTTCGTCCAGCTGGCAACGGCGTATAGCGATATGGCCAGTCCAACCAAGGCTCCGAAGGTTGACAAAAACATAGTGGAGGGCTTTATACAGAACGTGTCGCCCAGACGGCAGTCTAGGTGAAACAGCCCCTATTTCTCGGCAATAATTCAGAGCGCCAAAGAAGAATATCACAGAGTCCGGCGTTCGACGTAGCCTGAGTAAGCCCGACCTCACCCTTCTCGCAGATCAGTTTTAACAGTAGCACAACTTGAGCTGTGGCAGCACGCCCAGCTAGAAATTTTACATTCCCAGAACGTTCTTAGAATGTCCCCGTCGGTGTTAAGGACATTCTGAGAATGTCACAATGTTGAGTTCTTTAAAGTTTTGGAGGACGTTATTTGGGGGACCTTTACAGAACATTCAGAACGTTCTCAGAATGTTTAGGGGACCAAACCTTATTGGAAAATTTGACATTCTCACAACGTTCATAACGTGCTTGTTGGTGTTAAGGCTGTTGTCTAGTAACGTTCCCTGAAGGTCCAGATGTGGAATTCTTTAAAGGTGTGAGGGACGTTATTTTGCGGACCTTCACAGAATGTTATTTTCTTGTACTGAATGTTAGAGACAGAAAGAGCTCAATCAATAAAATGTTACTAAAATTGGCTTTATTGGCAGAAAACATAAAGCATTTGTCAAACTATTTAATTTTTAATATGCTGTGTCCGTGTGTGTTTGTGTGCGTCTCTTAGTCACGTTCTCTATCGTCCAGTTGTCTTTCTGCTGCCTGAAACAAAGCATAAATAACAATATTTACAAATAAGTTCACTTACTTTGTATTTAATTTTTTTTTTTACTTTCAGGTGTACACAGTGGTGCTTGAGTCTTATAAAATAATTCAAAATAAATATATTTTGAATTTAAAAAAATGTATAAATCTCCATATCTACATCCCACTTATCTATTATTAAAGAACTGCCACTCAAATATCTTTTGATAAGAAAATGGTGTTACACACTCCACTGAAGACATCCATAAGCCTACATAGTTATTTTTGTTTGCGAAGTGCAAAAATTTGTTTCCAAACTACTTCTAAATTCAATTCTAATTTCCAGCAAGTGAATAAATAAGCAATAATATAGAAGTGTGGTCAGAAAACTGAGTTGTTTTTTCATAAGGGGTTTTAATTAGTTTTTGACAGTACAGTGGATATTTTAGGCTATATATTACACTACCTCCTATTAAACGTTGACAAAAAATATTGTCATTAAAAGCTAAAACTTTTATAAACAAAAGCTCAGTACTTTTTCCAGACTCTACACAGTAAAATCATCAGAGTTAAATTTACTCAGTTCAGCAGTTAAAGTTAATGAGACAATGATGGGGTTAATTAAGTGATGATTGAGCACTGATGATGAACACCTGCTGTTAATAAGCACAAACAGAGAAGAGAACGTTCGAGGTTACTAAAGTAACCCTTCGTTCCCCGAGGAGGGGAACGGAAGCACTATAAGTGGATTTGATTGTAAAATCCACGCATTGGGGAGGTTCGGTTCAGAAGCTACTCGTCTGAAAGAGTACTGAACGGGCCAATTAAGAATGAATTGGCAGCGCAAGCCTGCGCAGGTGAGCGGCATAAGCAATCAACTGAGTATATAAGCTCACCTGGCGCCAGCAGACGCTATCCTTTTTAAGCTGAAGAGACTTTCAACAGCTAAGGGACAGTCATTATGGCGACGGAGTATAGTGCTTCCGTTCCCCTCCTCGGGGAACGAAGGGTTACTTTAGTAACCTCGAACGTTCCCCTTCGGGGGGAACTTCAGCACTATAAGTGGATTTGATTGTAAAATCCACGCATTGGGAGCCCATTGAAAGCGCCATAATGACTGCACCTTACCAACACCCCCGATGAGGAGATAGTCAAGCAAGCGTGACGCACCCACATCATGGGGGGCGCGGTCCTCCAACGTGTCCCTGGCCCTAATTTATCCTACTTCAACAGAAGTTTTACGGATTTATATATATTTTTTGGGAAGTCGTGAGCATCTAGATAATTCTAGGAAAATACGACAGTACGTTGGGAAGCGTGCAATCCCGATAGGGAGGTCGCTGCGGAGGCCATCCGTTACCCAAGGGGGGATAGATGGCAGAATTTACATATGGACTAGCCCTAAAAAGGGGGAGTACGCATAGCAAAAGAGTGGTTAGCGGGGAGGGAAGACACGGGTCCGCCCAGGGGGGGGGACTTAACCGTGGCTGAATAAGCATATGGGATCGCCTAGTGGGGACCACGCATAGCAGGCACCTTTACCCAAAACGCGGGCTGACCAGCGGGCAGACCTACAACATAGTGGGCCAGCAAGTGACTCCTCCGCTGAGTCAGTGCTGGGGGCCACGGAGGAATCTGCAGGGCTCACCTGACGGGGAACTTTACTGACAGATAAAAAGGCGCACGTATCTCCGTGTTAGGGAAAATGGCGCAGCAAGCGTGTTTCAACACCCTACCGAATTGTTTCCTCAATCACCAAGGGTTACCTAATACCCTTGAGGAAACCGGCTCCACTCGCAGATTGTAAAACCTTGCAAATGTGTTGGGTGTCACCCAGCCCGCAGCTCTACAGATGTCTGTTAGAGGGGCGCCGCGTGCGCGCGCTCGAGAGGATGCGAAGCTCCGAGTGGAGTGCGCACGCGCTCTCGGGGGACGCGGCTCATCTCGGCTCTGATAGTGAAAGAAAGGCATCCACAATCTAGTGGGAACTTATTTCGGTACGGCACTTCCGTGCTGCCGACCGCTATAACAGACGAAGAGCTGCTCAGATGATCTAAACTCTGAGTGCGGTCCGGATAATACGCAAAACGCGAACTGGACAATAAGGAAGGGCTGGGTCTGCCTCCTCCGAGGGCAGCGCTTGCAGGCTCACTACCTCGTATTAAAACGGAGTGGTAGGAACCTTGGGCACATATCGCGGGCGGGGTCTCAGGACGTGAGAGAAGCCAGCCCAATTACAGGCACGAGTCACTGACCGAAAAATGCCTCCGGGTCCCTGACCCTCTAATCGATATCAACGCGACCAGCAGAGCTGTCTTCAGGGACAGAAATATACTGAGTCGAGGATCGAAGGGATCTGACGCGGCTTGTGTAGCGAGGGCGAGATCCTAAGAGGGCATGAGAGGGGGCGGGGTGGATTAATTCGCTTAACGCCCCTGAGGAACTGGATGATGAGGTTATGCGTTCCCACGGTGCTGCCAGCCACCGCGTTATGAGAGCGGAGATGGCAGCCACGTAACCTTGAGTGTGGAGGGCGACAGCCTGCTCTCCAACTTCTCTCGGCGTAAAGAAAGCACAACGCTGATCTGGCAAATTACGGGGGTCTTCTCAGCGAGAGACACACCATTCAGTGAATAGACTTCACGTCAGGGCATAGGCGCGCTCGGGGAGGGGGCTCTAGCCCGAGTGACGGTATTAGCCACCGCAATCGGAGGTTACCTAAGTCTTCCTCGCGTCTAAAAATCTCTTCAAAGATCGGCGAGGGTGCCAGGTGGTGCCCTGTCCCTGAGAGAGTAGGTGCTCTCTCGAAGGGACTGCCAGGGGAGGGCTATCGCGAGGGAGAGCTCTGACATCCAGGTCCGGTTGAGCCAGAGGGGCGCAACCAGCAACCTGTTCCTCGTCCTCCCTGACCTTGCACAGTAACTGCGCGAGCAGGCTCACTGGGGGAAACGCATATTGCGCGTGCCCCGAGGCCAGCTGTAAGCCAGTGCATCCGTGCCGAGAGCACTCGGTCAGGGAAAGAACAACTGGCAATGAGCGATCTCGGGGGAAGCAACAGATCGATCTGGGCTTCCCCGAATCGCGCCCATATCAGCTGAACAGACTCGGGGTGGAGTCTCCATTCTCCAGGACGCAAGGCTGCCGTGAGAGCGCATCGGCTGCACGGTTGAGCTTGCCTGAATATGAATGGCGTGCAGCGATTTCAGCCGCGGATGACTCCAGAGGAGCAGACGGCGGGCGAGCTGAGACATGCGGCGAGAGCGCATACCCCCTATACGGCTGATATACGCCACCGCCGCCGTACTGTCCGTCCTGACCAGCACGTGTTGCCGCTCCAACACCGGAAAAAAACGGTGGAGAGCGAGGAACACTGCCAACAGCTCCAGGCGATATGCCAATGCAACTGGGTACCTTTCCACAGGTCCGCAGCCGCATGCCCGCAACGCACAGCCCCCCAGCCCGTGTTGGAAGCGTCTGCTGAAACGACAACAAGACTGGACGCCTGTTCTAGAGACACCCAGGCCTGTAGGAACGAGGGGTCGCTCCAAGGGCTGAGGGCGCGGCGACACAGCGCAGTAACAGAGACTCGGTGTGCGCGCGCGTGCCATGCGCGTCTGGGGACTCGATCGTGAAGCCAGTGCTGAAGTGGTCTCATATAGAATAATCCGAGCGGCATGAAGCGGCTGCGGATGCCATATGCCCCAGGAGCCTCTGAAATAGTTTCAGTGGGACCACTATTTTACTGTCGAGCTCTCTCAGACAGTACAGCATCAGCTGAGCGCGCTCTCCGGAGAGGCGCGCTGCCATGGTGACCGAGTCCAGCTCCAGCCCGAGAGAAGAGATCCTCTGCACTGGGGCGAGTTTGCTCTTTTCTCGGTTGACCTGAAACCCCCACAGGTGGAAGTGCCAGAGCACTTTGTCTCTGTGCATAATCAAATCTGTGCATCATCAAAAGAGAGGGCAAAATTCAGCCAGTCGTAAAGAAATTGAGTATGCAGATGCCCGCGAGCTGAAGGGGCGCTGAGGCACCCTCCGCAGGCTTGGTGAGGACCCGCGGAGACAGAGAGAGCCCGAAGGGGAGGGCTTTGTATTGCCAAGCTCGACCTTCAAACGCAAACCGCAGAAACTGTCGGTGGCGAGGAAGAGTGGAGACATGGAAATACGCGTCCATCAGGTCTAATGCTGCAGACCAACCCAGAGGACGAACGCACCGGAGGATGCGCTTCTGCGTGAGCATTCTGAACGGCAGCTTGTGCAGGCAGCGGTTCAAAACGCGCAGATCTAGGATTGGCCGTGACCCACCGCTCTTTTTGGGCACGATGAAGCGTGGGCTGTAAAACCCGCTCTCCATCTCGGCTGGAGGGAGCGGCTCGATTGCATCCTTCGCCAGGAGGACAGCAATCTCCTCTCGCAAGACAGGGGCGGACAGGGGGCTGACCCTGGTGAATACACACCCGTGACTTGGGGGGCTGTTTCGCGAACTGAATCGCATAGCCGAGTCTGATTGTGCGTATGAGCCACCGCGAAGAGCTGGCCCGCGCTAACCAGGCAGGCAGAGCTCTCGCTAATGGACTCATCGCTACAATCGCTGACGTACCAGCAGTGGGGCAGCGCAGAGTGGGTGTGCTGATCCGGGAAGCTCGCGGGTCCCACGGAAAAGCTGGAGGTGAGATATTTGCTCTCACTCCAAACCCGAGCTCCGGAAGGGAGGCTCGAGGGGTGGGAGAAAGGAGACCGTCCTCCCAGCGCTCGTGAGCCACTGGCGAAACGCACCGAATCTGCAAGCTAGAAAGCATAGCGTCCCAGACTGGCAGATTTCGGGCTGTCACATCTGGGGAAGTGAAAAGTGCCCTTTCATAATGTTTTCATGGCAGTAAAAAGTGCCGTTGGAAATGGGGCCCCGCCCTCCAGCGGGGAAAGAGCAAGTTCCCTCTTCTCCAGATGGCCTGTCCCAGGGGCGCTTCGCGGTCCGTTGCCGGACTTAGCGGCGTTCTGGGCAGGGGGGCTGCCTGCTTCCGAGGTGCCCGACGCGCTCGCTTCGCCGGAGGCGTGTGCGGGGGCGGAGCAGCTCTCGTAGGCGGGCGCCTTCGGCGAGGAGCAGGTATGAATGGCACGGCGGGCGGAGCGGGCTACGGACCGCCGATAAGACATCACCCACCAACTGCTCTCTCACCGCCTTGAATTCCTGGGTGAATTCACAGACAGTGTCGCCGAACCTGGCTGGGGATATGGGGAAGTCAAGAAAGCGGACTTTGTCGACTTTGCGCATATCAGCCAGGGGTGGCGCTCCTGGACCACTAATGTGGACATCGTCCTCCCCAACGCACACGCAGCGGACTCAGTAGTCCGAAGAGCTAAGTCGGCGGCTGTGCGAAGCTCGTAAGCCTGGGTTGGACCCACCCTCGTGCAGCTCGGCCAGCGCCTGCGCTTGGTAGCGCTGGTAGGTGGCTATCGCATGCAAGGCGGAAGCAGCCTGGCCCGCAGCTATGTAAGCTCTAGCTCCGAGGGAGGTAGATAACTTACAGGCTTTGGATGGGAGACGAGGCGGACCCCGCCAAGAAGAGGCGCCGCGCGGATTTACCGCCATCGCGCACTCAACCTGAGGAATCGCCACATACCCCCTGGCTGTTTCACCGTCAAGAGTGGTTAGGGTGGAGGAACACGCAGCACGAGCAGAAAAAAGTGCTTTACAAGACCGCGTGAGCCTACTGTGCACCTCCGGGAAGAAGGGAACGCCCCTCTAGTCGGTCCGGCCGCGGAGCTGGGGGATAAACCATCTCCAACCCACGGCCGAAGCAGCCCGGGAAAGCACGGCTAACATGTCCGTTTCAGGATCCGTAGTGACAGCGCTCACCAGCCCGAAGGGGGCGAGCGGGTCTGGATCATCATCGGACAATGAAAGCCCACCCTCCGATGCCGCGGTGGACATCTGGTCTCCGGTGTCATCGGGCGTAAGGGCTACCATCTGTTAGACGGATCGCTTCCCCCGCCCGAAGCTTGGATGGAGCGCTTAGAGGAGCGGGAGGTCCGCGGGCCCGTGGGCGACGGATTATCTCTTGCTGAAACCCTCAGATCTGCCCGAGTGCCCGCTGCAGAGCAGGGGACAACTGGGGTGGTTCGCCCTTTTGCAAAGGCTAACCGCGATCTTGCGCAACAGTCATGGCATCGCAATGACGACATGAACTGCCCGCGAGCAGCGCATTAACATGCTGGACCCCCAGACATGTAACGCAGTGCCCGCGCCCATCATCCGAGGACAGGAAACCACCGCATCCAGAAACGCACAGTCGGAGCGCCGTCCTGATAAGGACGTGCTGCACGACTGTGTTGCTCTTTCTGTGAAGTTTGCAACTTTATACGCACCGCTCTGGAGGACCGGACCCAAAGAACGCCAGGCAAGGGAGAAACCCAGCTCGACCGTCTGCCACTGCGTGTACACACTCTGGACCGGGAGAATGCTCTCGTTCGCTCAGAATCGGTGGTCACAGCAGGAGGAACCCTCATCGACTCGATCAGAAAGTCTCTGAAGCGAAAAGGATAGCGTCTGCTGGCGCCAGGTGAGCTTATATACTCAGTTGATTGCTTATGCCGCTCACCTGCGCAGGCTTGCGCTGCCAATTCATTCTTAATTGGCCCGTTCAATACTCTTTCAGACGAGTAGCTTCTGAACCGAACCTCCCCAATGCGTGGATTTTACAATCAAATCCACTTATAGTGCTGAAGTTCCCCCCGAAGGGGAAACACAAATCTACATCTACCTTCAGTCACAGCCGTACATAAAATAAACTAAATAAAACATCAAATCTTTCAAAATCTCAGCAGAGCATCATTAAGCAACTCCACAAACAGCAGCTTTACTTATTAACAACCTGTTTGGTCTTATTTCTGCTACACTCTACAAAATTACATATAGATAATATTAATAATTAACTAAGTAATTTTTTACCTCAGCAATAAAAAAAATAAAATAAAAACACTTTTCGTATTTAAGCTGTCACCATAGATCTCAGCTGTCACTGAGAACAGTAGCTGCTTTACTTGGACTCTGACTCGATTGCTAATATTAGTTTCGCTTTGCTTGCCAAATAGTGTATTGTGGCAAACATTGTATAAAGAGAGAGAGAAAAAAAAAAAAAAAAAAAAAAAAATATATATATATATATATATATATATATATATATATTAAAACCAGTGGCGCAAAAAGGGGGTATGCAGTATATGCGGCGCATAGGGGCGCCACACATGGGGGGGCGCCATTGTGCCAAAACTATTTTTAAATTTTTTCTTATAATTATATATTTTTTATACATATAAATACATATTTTGATTAAAACTATTTATCCTGCATTTTATATAAATATACAATTGTATTTTATTGAATAAAAAAATTATACCACCCCTCCCTTCTTTGACCATTTGATTGATCCGTTGCTCGGTTACAGTCACATGTTCAAAATGGAGAGAAGAGTAAAGAGACGTGGAGCGCGAAATAGAAAACAAAAAGAGAACAAACAATGCCTTAAAATGAAAACTGTCATGACAAATTGGATAATAAGGGATTGGTAAGCTTAACCCACACTATTATTACCATACGTTTAATCAACTTCTAATGTTTTTGGGAGCGACGGGCAGCCATATCATTAATTATTCATTATCGCCACTCAGTCACTGCATGCATGGGCTTTTACTTAAAATAAATGCAGGCGAGGTGGTTTTGTCCAGGCAGGGGGACAGTGACGCACGGCCACACCTAACTGCGTCCGAAATCGCATATTTGCATCCTGTATAGTATGCGAAAAACACTATAATTCTATAGGCTAAAGCCATGATGAGCTGGTGTAAAGTTAACTTTATGGTAAACGCTTTTGATAGTAGTAGATTTATGGACCGTCAACTTCAAAAGAGAACATTTTTTATTTACTGCATTTAAATATTGATTACAGTTACTATAGTTATTTACAAAAGAGCAAAAAATGAATTTAGTTTGATCCTCTGTTTTGTTTGATAACAGAGGTGTGAGTCTGACTTTAAGAATGCAATGAAAACATTTGTTTTGTTTATGCTAATTTAAGATAATATTACTTGTGTTTCAAATAAAACATGTTTACATAGTATTGTGTATTTGTCTATTTACACACTTGAATCTTAAAGTATGCGCTTTCATTCATCTTCAAATCGCGTGTATAGAAGCCGTCTTTATCACTATGGGGTGCGTCCGTCACTCAGTACCGTTATATGGATTCAGAGGCTGCGTAAGGGCGGCAATAGACACACAAAGCTTTACTAGAAAGGACGTGAACGCTGCCGTTTTTACATTAATTTTAACGTGCTGTCAATCCAAAATAATGTGAAAGCTTAATTCTCTTAAACAGTTCTTGCATCACATTTGAGATCGGCGCTACTTTCACTTTTCATAGAAACATTACAAAGGCAGAAGAAATACGGGAAAATACACACATGGAAGAGCGGATAGAATGATAAAATATGGTAGATTTAATTTGGCAAAAACGAGAGGGTTTATAGGTATGAATTGCATACGTTGGCACACACATTTTAGTTCATAATAATTGAAAACAATAACATGCAGTCACACATCCGTGTGTAAAGTTCATGTAAAAGTTTTATCAAAATAAACTGTCAAATCATACTTACAGTTGAGCTCAAAAGGTATGAGTAATCTGAAAAATTTTCTTTATTATTATTAATTAATTATTTTGCAAAAATAAGAGGGATTACACAAAATGTATGTTTAAAAGTAGGCTACAACCCTAAATATTAGGGCCAGACAGAATCTGCAAACATTTTTTGCTATTTCTGCTAAGAATTACAGGCAGAAAATACTACTTAACCAACTGTATTGTAAATAAATCATATGAACATTTTATATATTACTATTATTATATCACAATAATATTAGTGAAATTAATTTAAATACTGAGTAAATATAACTGTACACAAATTTACACAAGTAAATACATAGACTCAATGATGGGCTAAAAATCTGTAGAAAACTGCAGATGTCTGCGCATGTAGACTCCGTGTGGGCCTACTGAATATATTTTAGACAAAATAGAAAATAATACTTGGATTAAAAAATTCCCCTATATAAATTTTAGATACCTAATTATAATGATTCTTAACCCTGTTAAAACTGACACGAACAAATAGTCAGAATATTCTCATTTTTTGGAACTGTCATGTTTATTAATCCCATCAAGATCCATTTTTATACCATATACATGTTTTTTATAAATTTATTATGTATCATATTGATACATCAGGCCTTTTGGTAACTTTCTTTGCTTAAAACTAGTTCAATTTAGTTCCCAAAAAGTTTGCCTATAACATTTTGATCAAATAAAACATTTCAGGCAGTTTGTCTCTATTTTTTTAACTAAACATTGTACAGTCTTTTTTATTTCACTTTGTAAAAGGTGTGATAGCAGTTTATTGTTCATGCGAAGACAGACCTTACACCTCTCACATATGCATGTGAGAAGTTATTGCATTTTTAAGTTCTTTTGCTCTTTACGACTCCCATATTTATCATTTTGTTTTGACAAATGTACAAAAAGAACAAAAACAAGACATGTCAAGGTGTTATAATCATTTGGTGAGGAAAATGGAATTAAGAAGAAATTTGGGAAGGGATGAGATGTAATTCTTTGTGACTTAGCATGCTTAATGTAATTATACTTTTACTACTTCATACTATTTCAGTTGCGTTCAGAACTTCGACATGTTGATGAGGAAAATAATATGGGGGGGCGCAAAACTTGAACTCGCATACATCTGAGTAAATGTGCAGTTGCGCCCCTGACTATCTGTAATGGGTACAAAAACTAAATTACTGTAATTTATTCTTTGCACTACACAATTTCATACAAAGTCTATTCCTTTTACAGTAAAATACTGTTTCCTTCAATCACAACAAGACACTGGCTATTTTACAGTTATTTACTGCATAATCTACAGGGTAACAGTGCAGTTATAAAACTAAATCTAAAGGTAATGTGTTGAAGCAGGGCTGGAACTAAATTCTGCTGGGCTGCGGCCCTCCAGGAGTTTACAGCCCTGGTACATAGCATATTTTCAAAGCAACTGCCTACATTTATCACAATCATGCACATATCATTGAATAAAAACAATAAAAATATAAAAACTTCATCCAAAGCAAAAAAAATAAAAAATAAATAAATAATCTGATCCTCATGTCATTCTAAACCTGTAGTAATAATAAAAAACACAACAAATAACCTGATTTAAAAATTTATTTAGTAAAGCATTTATACTATTTTGTTAATGCCAGTTTTACTTACTTCATTTGAAGTTTTCCAGACAAATTCATTGAGTCTCTGCAAAAATGTATGTACGTGCTGTTTAAGATATTTTTAATTTTATTTTACTAGGCAAATTAGATTAATTATAGAAAAGTAAACAAAGTTATAAAAATGGTTGTGATAATTTGGTTGCTCTGTGTGAATATTTTTGCCTTTAAATACATCTCGTCGATATCTTTACCTTTTAATTAGCTCTGTGACATTGACATTGGTTGACTCCTGATACTCAATGTTAAAAACATAAAATGAACCTAAGGAAACACAGAGATGGCTGCAGAGAAAATTAACTTATCATCAATGCATTGTCTCACTTTCTCCTCAATACTGACCATTCACATACCAAAACTGAACAGTATGTATGTATGTGT
This sequence comes from Danio rerio, assembly GCF_052040795.2. Classification (NCBI taxonomy): domain Eukaryota; kingdom Metazoa; phylum Chordata; class Actinopteri; order Cypriniformes; family Danionidae; genus Danio; species Danio rerio. The sequence goes on along the minus strand of NC_141024.2, from coordinate 80,809,260 downwards.
ATATTTATATATACATATATACATATATATATATATATATATATATATATATATATATATATATATATATATATATATATAGCATCAGAGTAGATGGGGTAATAATGGTTGAGCAGTAATTTACCATTTATTATCACAGTAACTATCTGTAATGGGTACATAAAGTAAATTACTGTAATTTATTCTTTGCACTACAAAATTTCATACAAATCCTGCTCCTTTTACAGTAAAATACTGTTTCCTTTTAATACAGCAAAACACTGGCTATTTTACAGTTATTTACTGCATAATCTACAGTAAGGGTTAACAGTGTAGGCATGTTGCTGTTTCAGTTCTGGTGTGCCATTGTGAAATTTGAGGTAAGAACAGTCAACAAAACTTTTGACGTTGGGACATTTTATTTATAGAAGGCCAAAAACATGGTGCTCGTTGTGGTCAAAAATGATCCCATCTGGAGAGGACCCCAGCCAAGGAGCATCAGGGTGAATTAAAAATCCACATGGCTGGTAATTTACCTCTCGGAGGAAGCAGTACTCCATAACTGTTTCAGACTCCATTTGAAGTCCTCGCTTCATGTCGGCTGTCTGGCGAGTTATTTTGTGCATTCTTTAGGCCAGGTGTTCAGCTGAGGTCTGGCCATGCACATGACAGACATCTTACTAAAGCGTGACGATGTTATCCGGATTTTCCTAACAGAATGCCAATCAAGGCATGCACTCTGATATCTGGTGGCTTGCTCAACATAGTGAGCCATTTCTGAAGTTAAGGTCAATGACCTCATGTGAAGTTGTTCCTGATTATTATGAACAAACAAGCAGACAGGTGGCTGTCACCATCTAGTGGCAGTGGTGGTGTTGGTGGGGCATCACGATTAGGAACAATGTTGTGGTTTGTTGCAGCTGGCTGTTGGTGTGACAGGACACTTCCAACTTGAATTTTTCCGAAGGCAGAATCCACCCGAAAATCCTCACTCGACATCCCAATTGTGGTGACTAAAGGGGCTGTAGAACTGGCAAAGTCTTTGTAAATTTCTGCCACTTGAAGGACTGAAAGATCAGACAGCTCACTGGTGACACCTTTATAAAGTGTACTTAATCAAGATTTAATTACTTAGTTCTAAATTTGTTGTCCTATTCACATTTTATGTAAAACCATATTAATCTTCTTGAGTTTGAGTTTAAAGTATTTTTTTAAAGCTGTTGTGGTGACTTTTACAAGAATGGATAATTATCCCATTGTGATGCAGTCACATATCTATAATATTTAAGAATAAAATTGCTTTAAAGAAACAGATCTCACAGAGCAGGGCTATTTTAAATCATTGGTTTGAAAAACATATATGTAAAATAGAATTGAAAATAGAATTTACAAGTGTCCCACCTTAATCCTTCAGCAAGTTTCCTCTCTTCGGGCCTCGCAGACAAAATCACCATATTATTGACTGGACCTGGCTCAACTCCCTAGGGATACACAAGGGGCTCGTTAATAATAACAATAATAATAAAAAAATAATATGAGTATTAAACGCCAATACTGATGTTCTAATATTATTATTATTATTCTTATTATAGTACAGTTAAGCCATTTCTGACCACTGTCCTGATTAATTACTGCTCAAGAAAAAAAATATATATATATTTTATTATTTAATAATGAAATTGTTAATTATTAAACTCTTACTTGTTTGTGCATTTCTCTTGCTCTTCTTGAAGCTCTTGATTTTGTGTCTTCATTGATCTATATTTTCTTGAAGAAGAAGAGTTACTACTTTATCTTCGCTGTCAGAAAATCTGTGATCTCTGTCATCTGTGTTTTTTTTTTTTGGGGAGGACCCATTTCAAAAAGTGGGGCCTCTCTCTTCCTTTCTGTCTTCTAGAATTTTTAGAAGGGTTTTTAAAACCTTAATGTTTTCTACAAATCATTGATAGAAATGTAATTAATTAACTGTACAGAATTCTAAAAAATCACCAGCTTTCTTTTTTTTTAATAAATGCTTTATTGTCAAATATACAAAGGTAGAGGGAAACCTCATGGGAAAAAGACATACAAGTTTGGAACCATGCTAAGCAAGATTAGACATTAGAAGACTTTTTTAATACTTGATAATTGTATAATATATTCTAATCAATGCTTTTAACAAAAGTTTGAATTCTTTAAATTGCTATGCAATTCATGATAATGGATCAATGACTTATATGGTCAAACAGATGAAAGATCATAGTTCCCGATGGATGGTTTTGCTTTAATATTTATATATCCTATATTTGAATATATTTAAAGTTTTAACAAATAAATCGAGCTGAATTCAAAATGTATGAGTGTTAATACTTTAAAGGTAATTAATGTCGTAAAACTACTTAAAATATATTTTTTTAATTATTTGTACAATTAGAATTAAAACTCTGTATACTAACTGTCGTGCGTGCACACAAAGTGTTCGAATAAACCGATTAGTGACGTGACTTTACCTAAAATGACTCCATAATCTGATTCATTGTCAGATAGATAGCAAACTGGAGTGATTAAAATGAACTGCCAGTGATTCATTTGACAAGCGGAAGTTTCAGTAAGAAGACGAAGACCACACCAATCTATGAGGTAACATTTAGAGGTTTAGAATAAGATTTTTATAAATACGCTACGTTTTTCTCTTTCAGAGCTCCTTTTTCTTTTTCAGTTCCAATCTTGTCCTATTCTTCATCCTGGTTGAGGATTTTTGCTGTGCTTATCCGCTTAGACGGGTTAGCTAATTCCTCCTCCATCTCTTCAGGGGTTTCTGGAAGGTACGTTAAGCAAGTTAACAATATAATGTTGACAGGTATAAATTGTTAGGTCTGGGTATATTACGTTAGCAATGTGCTAGTAATTACTAATATGATCTCGACTTTAAAAATAAAATAAGCATTTGTTTTGATGTTACAAAGCAATTTATTGATTTAACGTTAAAACAGAGCAGTAAATAGAGCACTTTAACAATAAAATAACTTAAGAAAAGTACTTTACCTTCAGAAGACGGTTGGTGACAGTTGACTGACAAGCATTCGAATCTGCGACGTGAAGCGATTCAGTTCTCAATGATTCAAATCTTTTTTCTGAATGATTAATTTTATCATTTATAATGCAAACCACACTGTTATGCCACTAGGTGGCAAAAACAAGCGTCTTTTTAAGTATGATAGACTATCTGTATGAACCTGTAAAGCTGATTTATTAAAACACAACTATTCCACAAACAATGAATTTATTTTCTTATAGAAAAAAGTCTATAAAGAATGTTTGTTTTAATGTGTCTACTCAAGTGCATTTTGCCAAATAATACACCCACACACATATATTAGTCATCATTAATAACTTAAAATATTGTAATTATTATACTTGTATAACATAGACCAATACAATATTGGCAGCAGTGTATTATCTGATTTCAATTTTGCTTTTATACCTCATTTTATTAAAAATGTTTAATAAATGTTTATAATAATTTACTAATTATATTTACTCTAATATTGCAGAAAACACATTATGTTTACCAATCACACTAAGAATAACTCTTCTTCTTTTTAAAGGATAAAAATGAACTAGAGTGTACTTAAACGAAGAGGCATCAGTTCCAGCTGCCACAAAAAGGCAATGGACACATAATAAAATAGGTTGCTCAGGTCAAAAAGACGGAGAATCAGGGATAACAGCAACAAACATTTTAAAAGAAAGAGGGAGACATTCTGTTGAACTCATAACATGAGTTACATAAACATAGTTTAACATGTAAACCTCAAATTGTGTCAACCCTCACTGTAAAAACCAATCTATAGAATTTACCCAATAAATCTGAGGTAACAATTTTCACAGACTTTGGTTGGGTAGATTTAATCCCATATTTTGAGTATTAACTACCTGAAGTAAAAAGTTATTAAAAACAGATATTAATTGGGTAAAAAAATACGTCACATTTAAATTCAACAACTACTTATTCGGTAAAAAATATCTTTTTAAATCATAGTTTATTTATATAATTTACTTAATAGTTATTACTGTTTCAGAGAAGGTAAAATGTACCTCTATAATAAAGACATTCAAATGGGCTATCAACTCAATGTTTTATTAAATAAATAAATAATCCTAAAACACACTCAAAATATATTGCAGCACAACAGCTTTACACAACATTTCAAGTAATGAACCTGTTTTATAACTCACTGATCTATCAAATGTTTCAATAATGTTGGATAATAAAACATATACCTGTTTTAGGACATCCAGATCAGAGCAGAAAAGAGAAAGGAGTACAGAAGGGAGCAAACATTTTTTTAAATGATAGGAGGTGAGACAGTGGAGCAGTATGTAGTGCTGTTGCCTCATAGCAAGAAGGTCGCTGGTTCGAACCTCGGCTCAGTTGGCGTTTCTGTGTGGAGTTTGCATGTTCTCCCTGCCTTTGCGTGGGTTTCCTCCGGGTGCTCCGGTTTCTCCCACAGTCCAAAGAAATGTGGTAAAGGTGAATTGGGTGAGCTAAATTGTCTGTAGTGTATGAGTGTGTGTGTGAGGATGTTTCCCAGAGATGGGTTGCGGCTGCAAGGGCATCCGCTGCGTAAAAACTTGCTGGATAAGTTGGCGGTTCATTCCGCTGTGGTGACCCTGGATTAATAAAGGGAATAAGCCAACAAGAAAATGAATGAATGAATTATCGATGCTGTAAAAGGTCCCTTATAAACTGTAAATAGTCACATAACTTGTTCGTCAGATTTCAGTGGCTGAACAACACTTCTGTGCATATAACCCATTCATAACAACCCAATCTACATCAGCTCTGCATGACTGAAAGATTTTTAAAACAGAACATTACCTGTCTAACAGTAATACTTCAGCCATGGTGTCGTCCTTCCTCCAGCGTGCAAAACTAACTCCAATATTGATTCAGGATTTGTAAAAGTTTTGATTCTGCATTTGTTTTGACTGTGGCTTGTGTAAACGCTCATCAGTCGATCTGCGTTGACATGTGCGCAGTAGTTCAAATCTGCATTTGTTCACAGTTTGGGCTACTTATCAGAATTATGGGAATATTTTGCCTGATATTTTTTTAATAAGATGAAATTTTTTTTGTTTTATCCCTTAAAAAACAAAAAAATGCACGTAAATACATTTAGATTTGCATTTGAGTACTGAAATTAGCATGTAAGCTAACAAATCACTCATGTTCTCATTCACAATCGAGACACAGGGTTTCTCATACAACGATTTATTTGTAGTAATGGTGGAGTTTTCACATGAACGTATATTTAAAGGCGAGCAGTTGTCTATAGAAAGTTTAATTGTCTTCATGAAGAAAACTTGTTTCTTTTCTGAGATTAGTCCATCAAAATAAATGTGTAGTGTTTTGAAACCAAAGTCTTCATTTGTTAACCACAACACATCAAGATTTGATCAAGTCAAAATCTCATAATCTGAAACAAATCTCATCTGTCGTAACTGACAAATGGCATTGTGTAGTCTGAACAGGGCTTTAGGGAGTCTAAAAGATAACGACAAAGATAACAGAGGTAAGAATCTCTTGTCCTTTATAGGGCGTCAGGAATCATCTGATTGGTGAATCGTGTTAGCTAATGCTGGACCAGTCGTGAACAATAATAAGCATGTGATCCTCTCGAAAGTAGTTTATAAATAAACTTCATGTCAATGAACAGCCAAACTACATGAAAAAGCTGCCGTTTTCAATATACTCGTGTTTGTGTGGACAAGGTCTCAATGTTGAGGACTCTGCTCTGCATTGTGAAGCTTCATGTGAGCGCTGAGGTTTATTTTTTGTTTAAAGCTCTTTCCACACTCACTGCATCTAAAACGATCCTCTCTTGAGTGAGTCTTCATGTGTTGCTTAATGTAGTCTTTGCGTGTGAGACTCTTTCCACACTGATCACATATGAACACTATGATTCCAGAGTGACCATCCATGTGGTTCATGAGGTTAGCTTTACATGTGAAGCTCTTTTCACACTGATTACATGCAAACAGCTTCTCTCTGGTGTGAGTTTTCATGTGGTTAATGAGTGAGCTTTTACATGTGAAACTTTTACCACACTCTGTGCATGTGTAAGGTTTCTCTTCAGTGTGGATCGTCATGTGGGTGTCAAGCTTTTGTTTTTGAGCAAAACTTTTCCCACACTGTGTTTTTCCTCCATTGTGAGTTCTCATGTGGCCTTTAAGGGTGCCACTTTGCTTAAAACTCTTTCCACACTGTTGGCATGTGTAGGGCTTTTCTCCAGTGTGAATTCTCTTGTGCGCTGCAAAGTTTCCTGCATAATAGAAGCTTTGTCCACACTGTTGGCATGTGTACGGCCTCTCTCCAGTGTGACTTCTCATGTGGCCTTTAAGGGTGGCACTTTGCTTAAAACTCTTTCCACATTGTTGGCATGTGTACGGCCTCTCTCCAGTGTGAATTCTCATGTGGCCTTTAAGGGTGCCAATTTGCTTAAAACTCTTTCCACACTGTTGGCATGTGTACGGCCTCTCTCCAGTGTGAATTCTCATGTGGGTCTTTAAGCTTCTCTTTTTACCAAAACTCTTTCCACACTGTTCGCAAGTGTAAGGTTTCTCCCTAGTGTGAACTCTCATGTGAACACCAAGGTTAAGCTTTTGAATGAAACTCTTTCTACGCTGTTTACAGCTAAAATTACACTCAGTTTTGGATTTCCGAGGTCTTCCGAGTGATGAAGTCTTTTCAGTCAGTGTGGGTTTTTCATCAGCTGTTATTTCTTGGTGTTGCTCTTCCATTTTATTGCATTGTTGAGTCTCTTCCTTCAGCACTATCAGGTCTTAAAAAAAAAAAAAAGTGAACTTTAGTATGAAGGCACAAAGCGACAAGCATGAAATGGATGTTTCACCCAAAAATTAAAATGACCTCACCATTTACTCTGCGTCTTTTAAATATTTTCTTTCTTCTGGAACACAAAGTAAGCCAGCATTTTTTTCACAATAACTTCTTTTGTGTTCAGCAGAATCAAGAAACTCAAAGATTTAAAGCCACACGAGGGAGAGTAAATGGTGAGGCTATTTTCATTTCTGCATTAACTATCCCTTTAAAGGGTTCCTATTATGAACCTTTTTTTACAGGATGTAAAGTAAGTCTTTAATGTTTCCAGAATGGGTCTGGGGTTTCAGCTCAAAATCAGATCATATACCTTGCAGAATATTTCATTTTGGGGGTCAGAGGAAAACCCAGCTCTTTTTGTGCCTGTGGCTTTAAATGCAAATGATCAAATGCACTCGGTCTAGATTACTCCTGTTGTGTTCCCTCATGTGTATCTTCCACTCAACATTTTTAACATGCTTGGAAGACCTGGTTGAGACAAATCCTGCATGTTCATAGCAATTACGGATAATTCAGCTTATATTTGTGAGTTTGCATTATTGTATATAACTTATGCAAATGTTTCCCTGTACTGTGTTGCAGCTGGAAGGGCATCCGCTGTTTAAAACATATGCTGGATAAGTTGGTGGTTCATTCCGCTGTGGTGACCCCTAATGAATAAAGAGACTAAGCTAAAGGAAAATGAATGAATGAACTTATGCAAATGCTTAATGCCACATTTGCTTTTAACTGTAGTGATGAGAATATGGCAAGATGACATACTTTGCTACTTGTTTTCATTCATTTGTACTTTTGTCTCAGTTTTCTTGCCTTTGTGCATGTCCGGAGGCTTAGCTGAAGACCTCTATGGTGACATTTTATATACCCGACAAGAAGCAGAAATGCCATTTAAAAAGGTTACCTGCTGTTTGTCTAATCGGGAACAGTGACAATGTAAATATACAAATAAAAGCGTTACCCCAGGGTTTACCAATGTGAAACGTCTGTTAATGAACACCCAGGATTATTTTATAACCCCTAGGGGCTGTTTCATAAAAGTGGTTTAAAAAAGCGGAGATTAAAGTCAAAAACTTGACTTTAGTGAGCCGAACTAAATGTCCACACTTTAATTGGTTCCATAACAGCAAGTTGAAGATCATTTGATGTAACTAATCTGAGTTCAGCTGAAATAATCTAGATAACTACTCGTGCACGTTACTGTCATGAAACCCTGAAGGTCGATCAAAGATGCATCATTATGATTATGTTGTATGCTACCCTGGCAACTACAATGAAAGAAAGAGCTCTGAAACAAGACCCCACAATGTTCACAGCAAGTGAATAGCATTTGATTTTTGAGTTCAAATCAGGGCCGGAGTGGGACTCCTTTTCAGCCCTGGAGTTTCAAGCCTCAGACCGGCCCACCTCAGTTTACGACTGACTATATTGAAATAAGGTAATTTCTAATTCAGTTTCTATTTAAACTATCACATCTTTTTTGAGAAAACAGCTGCTTTAGAACTTCAAATGTTCAACAACCCCAACAGTATTTTATGTCTTAACAATAATAAAAAAAAAACATTACTCAGACGAGGATCAAACCCAGATCAGTGGTGTTGAAACCTAATGTGCCAACCACTCAACCACAACAGCTACTTGATAATCAGCCTGCAGGCTGCATGTTGATCACAAAGGCTGCGAGAAAGTAGATAAAAAGAGCAGAGCTGCGGTAAAATATTGAATAAGAAGACTGTGGTCAAGTAAATAAATACATTAATTTAAAAAGTGTGACTGCTTTAAGCAACAGATTCTGGAGCTAGGGACACCGGCCCTCGTGGCCAAAAAATGGACCGGCCCACTGGGAATTCTCCCGGTCCTCCCGATTAGCCAATCCGGGCCTGGTTCAAATATATAATAATTTAAACATAATCAAAAACTATGGCTTTTAACAAAGCAAGAAAGAGGGCTGACAGAAAACTGCAGATTTTAAAATATAGACCATTATTTAGGCCTATTAACATTGTTAAATATTTGTCACAATACATTGAAATATGTACTTGTGCGCAAGAGAGAGAATACGCGTTTCTGCCAATTGTAGCTTGCAAGGAAAAGTCTTAATGCATTGCAGGCTCACTGTAACATTTAAAATGTACTTTACGTCAGCACAGTAACTTTAAAATAATGGCTAGAGCCGTGCTCACACCAGCAGTGGGATTTTTAATTTGCTCTCGAAACTGCTGCATATTGCTGCTTTCCCTTTGAAAACATTTGTTGCCCTTTGAAAACATTTGTTTATTTAAAGTGCTGTCAAAATTAGAGCGTAAACTCATGCCATTAATTTGATATATATATTGTGTTAAAAAAATTAACGCAGTTGCTGTTATATTTCCTGTTGTAGTCGACGTGTGTTCAACATGCAAATAAATATGCATAAGACCAAAGAAGAACTTTTAGAAGCAACGTTTTAATATAAATTAATTCATGAAAAGAATTAATGCTACATTACCAGGCTTTCCAGCATTTCATCTCATTTAGTACGTTTCATTTTTAATCTTTAGACTTTTGCTGTAATAGAAATTGATACCACATACCGAACTGAAAGAAAAAATTCCGCATTTCGTGACTCGGTGTTCCTTTAAGGTAATAAAAAAACAACTGTTTACATGGTAGACTCTTAATAAGAGTATTAATCATATTAAAATGGGAGTATTGGTGTCCATATAAATGTACTCAGCGAAAGTGCCAGATGATGTCGTGAGCTGTCCAAGACATCTGCATTCGTCTGCCTTTAAGATGATTCCATGTGCGCTCAAATGATTTATTAAGTTTGATGTGTTTCCCCCTTAAACGGAAATTTTGTACAGTGCGTGCTTCACGTTGCTTTGTCAGAATCCTTGTGGAATATAGCCATACTTAAGAACACATGGTTTAAGCAAATTTGATGAATGCGAACGCAATTAAAAAAAAATGCGAAAACGCATTAGTGTAAATGGGGCCATAGTAGTGACCTGATCTCATATGCTATTGTTTTAGAACCTCCAATTTAGTTGCCTATCGGAGAAATGACCTGGAATAATAAATGGCTACTTGCTCTACAAACAAATGTGTTCATGACTATTCATACAAAGAAAAACAATAAAATGAGAAAATATGACTTTGCAACATCAAGCAGCATTAGGCATGGGCCAGTATAAGATTCTGACGGTATGATAAGCTTGGATATAAATATCACAGTTTCACTGTATTGTGATTACTGCTCTAAAATGTATTCTTTTTAATCTCTAGGGGAAAGAAATTTTTCCCTTTGAACACAATATAATTTCTTTTAAGAAACTTTGAGGCTCAGTTTCACAAACAGGGCTTAGATTAAGCCGGGACTAGTCCTTAGTTAAATTAGGCTATTTAAGCCAAATTTATAAAAATGGCCTTAGTAAAATATATTACTGGTGTGCACCTGGAGAAAAAAAATAAACTGATGTATTTTATCTCACTGAAAGTTATTTTGAGTTGAGACCACTCAAACATGCAATTTAATCTTGACTAGCCTTAAACCTTGTTTGTGAAACCGGGGGAGAAAGTATTATGGAGCAGTAAACATATCAGGCTGAATCATTCAAATGAATCATTCGTTTCAAAAACACAGATTTCTTTACAATTTAAAATGGCATATTTGGATATCTTTTTTGCTGGAGATACTGTTGTCTTGAAAAACTTATAACAAAATGTAAAAAGAAAAACCTTACATATACTGTTGTACTGTGGTATAACTTGAAAACGGTTATCGTTCCATACCTAAGCAGAATAAACCTGTTTTAAGGATCTAAAAATAAATTCTTTAAGAAAAAGTCTCAAGCAAAAAGATTCCAATGGCGACAACTGCTGGTAATTGAAGAATTTGGTCAATACTGACGAACTTCACACTCTAATGTTTGCATATCATCAGCATGCTGTAATCCATTTCTTAAGCAGAAAATGTCATTTTTAGACTAGTTTGTTGGCCAGTTGTAGTCAGTGCAATGCTAAACGTTATTGTTCCTCTATATTTAGTTTGTTTTGTCTCACGTCATCCCACAGCAACATCTTATAGCTTAGAATACTGTACAATGTTTTATAACAATTATTGTAGTGTCCATTTCATTCAGCATATTTAATATTGGGGGCATCCACATCATTTGACAAACTGTAAACCAGGGTTTCTGGAGGTTTCTTTTTATGACATTTTTAAGACCATTATGAATGAAATTTTAGACCCATAAAGGGATAAAGCTAAAGAATTTTTCCAATGGTCTAGATGGAAAAGATTTCATTTGCCCCATTAAAAAAATAAAAAAATAAATGAAAAAAATTATAAATATATATATATATATATATATATATATATATATATATATATATATATATATATATATAAACAATAATAAATAAATAAATTATTTTTTATATGTATTTTAGATATTTCTAGCTAAAGATTTTAAATTTTTTGTTTGATTTTGGATCTTAAGACATTTTATGACGCAGCGGAAACCCTGTTTAAACACAATAGCCCTGGTAATTAGTTATTGTAATAATGATGTACTTCTAACTCAGATATTATCTGTGAGAACTAGTAACAACTACTAGAAACAAGTTTAAACTCATAAAGAAGTTGATGAAAATAGGGGAATTGTGATCATCGTGACGTATGCAAATGGAAAGTACTAAGTCAACACCATCACTGTAATAGCAGATTTTTTTTCTATGAGAATACTCTAGGTCAAATATCGTCAGCTCAGTTAAACTTTTTAAATTTATTTCATAAAGCGCCGGTGCTCAAGGACGCTTCACAAACAGTAGGAGAACAAGAAAAGCAATAACCTTAAGAAGGTACAGAAAATGGGAGACTAATAATACATAAAATAATGACAAAAGACATGAGAACAAGTAACAAGAAAGAAACTCATTCTGTCTTTCAATGAGTGCTTATGTGCATTTAGAAGAACTAGGCAGCACACTCAGGTCTGCAAGATAGATTTAATTTAGTATTCTTCTTATTAAAATATATCTGAATGAGGATCAAATGACTGAGTTGGTCTTTGAGAATGAAAACCAACCTGTTTGTTCCTGCAGATCTTCCTGTTTGACTGTGAATGTTTCTTTAATCTTCACATCTTCACTCTCCTCTTTAATAAACGCCATCTTTATAACAGTGTGGAGATCAGTCGCTTCAGCAGGAGTTTTTCTCTGTGTTTGGACACTTTATCCTGTTTAAAATGAACAAAACAATAAAAATGTCCTGTTTAAAATTTATAAAACAATGAACAGAAATAAAATAACTTCTCTTCAACACTTGCTTCAACAGTTTCTTTATATGAGAGTAATTAACAAAAATAAATCAGGTAACTATAGCCAAAAATGAGCTGATGAAACCTAGTACTCCATATCTTATATATAGTGATGTATACTTAGAATAGATTGACATCATGCTGTTTATTAAATTAAACCTTCACTAAAACACTCATTACACACTTTACTGTTGCTACAACAAAAATAAATCAGGTAAAACGTTTCATTAAAGCACGTATTACACACTTTTCTGTTACTTTATTCAAACAATAGCCCTCGATTACTGAGAATAAAATAGTACTACGTTGTATAAAGGGTTAAAATAATATTTCCAACAGCAAGAACATGATTTTGCATCGTATAAACAATCCTAAAACTTTAGTACTTAACTTTAAATCGGGTTATATCTGTAAAACTTTTAAAGCAAACCTTTCTCCAGTTGAATCACCGCGCTGTAGCGGCGCCGCCTGATGACGTCACGTCACGCCAAAATAAAAGTCTTTTGTTTAGCTTTTTTGCCACTCTAGGCAAGGCAAACTTTATTTATAGAGCACAATTTTACACAACCGTGGTTGATCCAAAATACTTTACAATAAAATAAACTACACAATAGAATAAAAAAACTAGTATTTAAAATACAGAAAAATGTATGTTTAAAAGTAATACTAAAATACAAATAAAAAATAACATGCATTTGTCACTCAAAGGAAAGAAGTAAAAATAAGTCTTTAAGTTAGATTTAAAAGCATCCAATGATGTAGCAATCCCGATATTCAGAGAAAGACTGTTCCAGAGCCTTGAGGTCGCAACACAGAAACCTCTATCACCTTTTGATTTGCAGCAAGACCAAGAGACAGACAAAAAAAAAAAGCGAGACCGAGACAGACAAAAACTGGTCATGGGATCTTGACGGTCTACAAGCTGAATAAAGTCTAATAAGTTCACTTCACTGACATAGGCCGGGGCAGAATTGTGCACTGCTTTTAATTAACAAAAAGAAATCGGGTAAAATGTTTCATTAAAACACTTATTATACACTTTTCTGTTACTTTATTCAAACAACAGATTACTGAGAATAAAATAATACTACGTTGTATAAAATGTTAACATATTTTCAAAAGCAGGAACATAATTTAACATCATATAAAAAACTAAAACTTTAGTACTTTAACTTTAAATCGGTTTATATCTGTAAAACTTTTAAAACAAACCTTTCTCCAGTTGAATCACCGCGCTGTAGTGGCGCCGCCTGATGACGTCACATGCCATGCCAAAATAAAAGTCTTTTTTCTTAACAATTTTTTTCCACTTACTGTTGCAGTCGTCATGACTTATTGATACATTTCTCCCATGTTTTTATAGAAGTAAATTTGGTTTTATATTCGCACATTCGGACTTTCCCCTTAATAACATAATTTCATAAAAAGTGTTATTTGCAAACTCTAAATAGGAAAATCATATTAAAAGCACGGGTGTCAATCTGCTGTATTAGTTACTTAGTTATTAAGTATTAGGTATAATTATTATTATTATATATAATTATTAGCTACTTCAAATTACTTGTCTAGTTAACATTAGCTTGTTGCGAACGATAAAGCCGTTTCCCATGCATTGTTTCATTTGTGACCACTTGGCATAATGTTAACTTTACATTAAGGACCGCAATAAGCATTTTGTCTAGCGGTGCATTTGCCTCATGAACACTGTGCTACGTCCAAACTAACCCCACTGTATTTTTGTATAATCAATTTCTATTCTGTTGTTAAGTAACTCAATTAATTTAAAATTAAAATGTGAAAAAATTAAAACATTTTTTTAATTCTTTGTTTTTATTGTTGTGATTATTTTAGGATAGTTTTGCATTCTTTATGTAAAGCACTTTGAATTACTATTGTGTATAAAATGTGCTACAGTATAAATAAACTTGCCTGGCAGTTTAATGTATTGGATAAAATGACAGAGAAAATAGACATAAGATGATTTTTCAGTGCAACTAAACCCCAAGTACAAAAAGTTCACAAATTAAGCAATTTGGCTTTAAGAGTTGTTAAATTCTAATGTCACATTATCAATCACAGCAGGGTCGACCCGTGGCATAGGCAGTATAGGCAATTGCTACAGGCGCAGTACGTCCAGGGGGGCGCCAGAAATGGGGGAAGAAAAAAAAAGTAACTTCCACTATGCCAAAAACTAGTTGGTATGACTTCAGAAAAGAATAAGCCCACATTAATTTAACTGCATAGTGCATGGCCTACTAAGTAGTAGTAGTATAATAATAATCAAACCTACTCGCCTAAGACGCCCCCCTCCAAATAATTAGACTTTAACTACTACGGTGTTCATTTTTTTCGATGGGTCAACATGCTCAATATGTCAAAACGTCCCAAACAGTCTAGTGCGCAGGGGAGGCAAAAAAAAAGAAAAGAAGAGGAGGAAAAACGCGACAAAGACAGAGGTAATGTTACAACAAAGATGATTATTTTACTGTATCCGTGATTGATGACGGCATTAATTAGCTTGACACATACTTGTCAACTCTCCGGTTTTCCCCGCTATCATCACGTTTAAGTATTTCCCTGTAGTTGCCCCGTATGTTTAAACTTTCTATGAATAGTGAAAGTACCGTCAAAACAAAGCCGATTTCAAATGTGTTATAATTGCAAGAGCTGTGCAAGAGAATTGTGCTTTCGCTTTATTTTGGCTTGAAAGCACGTTGATAAAAATGTCTGCATTCACTTTTTTCCCGTTAAAGCTGTGCGTCGATCGACGCAACCCCTGAATCAGTGTATGCATGCAGTCTGACTACTGGACGTGCTCTGTATGATATACTGTTCCCAGATCCGCTTCTGTACACGCAATTTAAAGAGGAGCGAAAGTTTAGCATACTTTGTAGATTTAGGTGTGTTTAAACAGACACATACATTTAATATGTAAAACATGTTTGTTCTGCTTGTATTATTTTAAACACATTTTTTTTCACTAAATAACTGTAGTAATGCTAATCAGTATTTAAATACAGTAAAAAATGAATAGGATTTTATATGGGATTTTATAATGGGATTTATTTTCTGTATAGGCCATTGATTTTAATAGGCAAAATATTTTATGTTATTGTTAATATTTTCTAATGTTTGCTGTCTTCTTTTTAAAGCTAATTGTTGTCCCATATTTTTACATCCCAGTGTTGACAGGTATGGCATAACATGGTTTGCTAATCAATAAATAGCAACCTCTTTGGTTGCTATTTTAAGACTTGCTGTCTTTTTTTTAGTCTCTTTGTGCAAAACGACTTGCCCTCTTTTTACTATTGGCGCTGTGGCTTAGTTGGTCACAGCGCCTATCTAGTAAACAGGAGATCCTGGGTTCAAATCCTAGCCGTGCCTAATGTACAGTTGCCATAGTTGCTTCTTCTTAAGATTAACAAGTGTTTATTTAGCAGTGTGTTTCTTAAAAAACTCAAATCCTTAAGAACGCTGCTCGTTCAAGAGGGCTTTGGACGATGCCTTTATATAGCATAGTGTGGTAATGCCTAACCAATTGGACTTTAATATTTCAAGTCAAGACATTCACACATGCAGCGCTACCGCTGTAAGTTTTTTTTTTTTTGTTCTTTTTTTGATTGAACACTTAGCCCCTGTCTGATGCTGTGGTCTAGTTGGTTAAAGTGCCTATCTAATAAACAGGAGTTTCTGGGTTTGAATCCCAGCAGTGCCTAGTCTATAGCGAGATTAACTTTTATGGGCCAGAGAGTACCAAAAAGTGCTTTCTGTGGAACAGTGCTGGAGGTAGCATAGCGCTCAAGCTCTCTGGCGCCATCAATAGTACGTTGGACTTCTAGGCTGTGAGCTGAGTCATTCAAAGGTTGTGGGTTCCCGTCCAACCAGAGTTGCAAGTTTTGCCATTTGTCTTCACTGACTTAAGGTGTGGTGCGTTTCCATCATTTTATGCATCTGTCCATCCCGTTTTGCTTCTTTCTTTCATTGCTCAGTGCAGGCTCAGATACTAGGGGTACTCTACAATGAAGCTGATGACTCAATTGAGCTGTTTTAAATGAGGGAGATTAGAAAACGGTGCAGGGCCGAGTGAGCTAGAGCAATGACTCAAAGGCAACCTGTGGTTTTGGGCAAAAGTGTCTACCACCAATTGTTTAGATCAAGCTTTTTGCTTTTTTTTTTTTGGATTTGTCGGACAAGAGCCTCTTTATGCATGAGCAAAGTCACTGAGTAGAAAGCACAGTAAATTTTGCTTTCCCCCACTGTCTTAGATGAAACTGCGTTTGGAAGTATCGTATCCAGATGTTTTTTCTTTTAGTGTTAAGACTAAGTTGGCCAGAGCACCTGTCCAAATCCAAACTGCACCTTTCCCTCAGATTATGGGAGAGTGGCTTTCTGATCTGAAGCTCTTTCAATGGCCGATAGCATATGTTTGTCCTGATTTCCATTTTCCGAGCTGACTCTGGGTTTGGATGTAATTGAACTGGAGGTTACTAAAACACTTTACACATGATTTAGGATAGATTAAATAAAAATAAATTCATTTTTTGCTTTGATCTTGAACAGAGGCCAGGTTAGCGGTCAGGTTTGAGACATGATCATCCAGACTCTAAAAGACCACGTCCGTCTTGTCAGCATTTTCTGCATCCTGACATGTTGGTTTTTTTTTTTGTGTATTGTTTTTTTCTTCAATTTTTGTTATCATGCAAATAATTCCTACAATAAATTTTTTTTTGTGGCGCTGTGGCTTAGCTGGTCAAAGAGCCTGTCTTGTAAACAGGAGATTCTGGGCTCAATTATCAGTCCAGTTGGTGCATGTGCTTGTTTTATAGAGCTTAACGAAATGAATTATAAAATTGTATAGCTTTTAGGCGTAATGGATAGTGCAACAAATTGAGTTAAACAACCTTCTTTGGTTGCTATTTTAAGACTTGCTGTCTTTTTTTAGTCCCTTTGTGCAAAAACGTCTTGCACTCTTATCAGCATTGGTGCTGTGGCTTAGTTGGTCAAAGCGCCTGTCTAGTAAACAGGAGATTCTGGTTTCATATCTCAGCAGTGACTAATGTACAGGAGCCAGGGTTGCTTCTTCTTAAGAGTTACGAGTGTTTATGCTGTTTAGCAGTCTGTTTCTAAACAAAACTCAAATCCTTAAGAACGATGCTTGCTTAAGAGGGTTTTGGACAATGGCATTATATAGCATGGTATGGTAATGCGTAACCAATTGGACTTTAGTATTTCAAGTCGAGACATTCAAACATGCAGTGCTACCGTTGTTAGTTTTTTTTTTTTTTTCCATTAAACAATTAGTCCTTGTCTGCAGTGAGCTGTGCTTTTATGGGCCAGAGAGTACCAAAAAGTGCTTTCTGTGCAACAGTGCTAGAGGCAGGAGAGCACTCAGGCTCTGTGGTGTAATGGATAGCGCATTGCACTTCTAGGCTGTGAGCAGAGGCCAGGGTTTTAATCGGGCCAGGCTGGGCCGGGCCAATCGTCCATAAGGTTGAGCAGTGAGGCTGAAATCATGTCGCGTTTCCACTTTCGGGCTAGTAGCTCACAGCACGTCACGCAAGCCCCGCCCCCATAACGTCGCCCGAAACGAACGTCACACAACCCTCCCAGTTCAGCGGGAATCAGGCAGAAAAAGCACACCATCACATCCTCACGAAACCATTCAAATAAAGACAACTGAGACAAACAAATGACACGTTACTGTACAACATTACATTGTATGTCTATACGAACAAGCCTGTGTGTTCTCATTCATTATATTCATTTACTCACCGACTGACTGAATTTGAAACTAATTTTCATGTGAAGCAACACGCCCCTAAAACAGCGAGCTGTGTACACGCCCCCAAAATGACACATTATAACACATTATAATAAAAAATCTGAATTGTGTTTTGAACTGAACCTAAACTGGCACACTTAGAAGAACCATAATAATAATGTTAAATCATAAAAAAGGGGTAAACTATGTGCCCTTTAAGCAATGTGTTAACTTTATTAATTATTCAATAATCATCAAGATTGATAAAAAAGTTAAACACATACACACAGCAGTGAACGTGTGCGCGCACACACACACACACACACACACACACACACACACACACACACACACACACACACACACAGAGCTGTGGTTGTAAATGTGTGTGTTCTTGTGTTCAGATGTCTGTTTCCGCACTCTGGATCCAAACACAGCACACACTCGACTCATTCTGTCTGAGGAGAACAGAGAGGTGAAGAATGTGAGAGAGAATCAGCCGTATCCTGATCATCCAGACAGATTTGATCATGTGTATCAGGTGTTGTGCAGAGAGAGTGTGTGTGGACGCTGTTACTGGGAGATTGACTGGAGTGGAGATAATGTGGATATATCAGTGTCATATAAGAGCATCAGGAGGAAGGGAGGAGGTGCTGAGTGTTGGTTTGGATTTAATGCTCAGTCCTGGAGTTTGCTCTGCTCTTCCTCCAGTTTCTCATTCAGGCACAATTACACACACACTGATCTCCCAGTGAAGCGGCTCAGCAGGAGAATAGGAGTGTTTGTGGATCACAGTGCAGGAACTCTGATCTTCTACAACATCTATAGAGACACAATGAGCCTCATCCACTCAGTCCAGACCACATTCACTGAGCCGCTCTATCCTGGGTTTACTGTTAGTTCTGGATCATCAGTGAAACTGAGCTGAAGACTGACGAGAGATTTACCCAGAATCCTCTGCAGGAGCAGTCAGCAGCAGTGTGTGAGTGTGTGTGTGTGTGTGTGAGAGAGAGAGAGAGAGAGAGAGAGACAGACTGTGTGTGTGTGTGTGTGTGTGTATGTTTGAGTGTGTATGAGACAGAGAGAGAGTGTGTGTTTAATTGTCTGTGAGTATCTGTGTGTGTGAGTGAATGTGCGTGTGTATGTGCATGTGTGTATGTGCATGTGTGTGTGAGAGACACAAAGTGTGTGTGTCTGTAGGTATATGCTTGTATTTGCATGTGTGTTTGTGTGTGTGAGAGAGTGTGTAGCTGTGTGTGTGTGTGAGAGAGAGAGTGTGTGTGTATGTGCTTGTATGCGCATGTGTGTGTGAGCGTTTGTGTGTGAGAGAGAGAGTGTGTCGCTGTGTGTGAGTGTGTGTGTGTGTGTGTGTCTGTGTGTGTTTGTGAAAATAATAATAGGTAAAAGTATATTATTTAAGTATTATGTGGTATACTGTTTACTAATTTTAGATTTGTGTATTGTTTTTTATAATGCACATTATCAGTGAAGTGGTAATATAGTTTGTATTTACATTAGACAAAGTGACCTTGTAAAAACACTTTAGACATATTTTTAACACTTTGACAGCTAGGAACTTGACTTACTTAAAGTCATTAACTATACGTAGCATTTAACACACTTAATCAATAAAACACCATTTAACTTTAAAACAATAATTTGTTTATTTCTAATCAGGAATGTTTACCCCAAATCAGATTTTATTTAGAATTACCAAGTGATCAGGAAATATCATTTAAAGGAACAAAGTACCCATAGATAATTTGTATATTATTGAGTTTTTTTTCTGTGCCGAACCTTTTCTGACCTCCACCACATGGGTCTTAGGTAGAGGTGCAGGACACCCTGTTGTAAAACACCCAACATTCTTGTTTAAATTAGGTTTGGAGAATCTGGTTAAAATCTGGAAAACTTTAGTTAAAAAAAAAGAAGTTAGTTTTATTCTGTTTTAAAATAATATCTCTTGCTATGAGTTGTTTTACTTAGTTCATTTTTTTATTTTAAAAACTTTTTTGTTCTTCATTTTATAGATGTCTTGTGTTTTTAATAGTTTAAGAATAAGTTAAGGTTTTCGCCTTTTTGTTCCAAAAACACTAAATCGTATTTGTACTGTTTAAACATAAACTTGTTTCTCGTTTTAGAAAATCTCTTGCTATAACAATGTTTTAACTTAGTGCATTTTTTATTTTGTGTGAATAAATTACATTGATTTATATTATTTATATAATTTGTGACAAACAATTAAAATTAGTCAAATAATGATCTTACTGTGTTTTAGTAACTTTGTCATCCTGTTAATCAAAGAACATTTGTCAAGTCAAGTACATGGTAATGTTAGTTTTGAAACATATGCTTATTTATTAAAAGTTTCATCAAATTTTGTTTTAGACTTTAATTCTTTCAACATTGTTTAAACATATAACATGGTTTACATTTGAACATTCCTGCCCCTTTAGGTTTTAGGGGCAGGTTTATGGGCGTGGCCTAGTGCCAGATCTCATTTCATTCAGTTTTTCATCTGCAAAGAGTGAGGACACTAACATTTGGTCTCTGTGTAAGATAAATCTCTATTTTTCTTTAATAAAAAACTTGCATTTGCAAACAAAGTCTGTTGAGGTTAACACCTAACAAAAAGATTTTAATGTTAAACATTTAAACTATATTGTTCTAATCATTATATCTTTCTTCCAAAACACTATAAGTTACACTTTTTAAAAGTATTTTTATTCGTTTTTTTATTGTGTAGTTTAAAGAAATATTATTTTGAAAAAGCCTCTTTTCAGAAAATATCTTGCGATACATCTGAAAGGTTTTAACACTTCTTAAATACTTTTACGAAAAACATGGACTTTGTCAGACACTAATGTGCATTTAGACTAAGGCTGTATTACTTTTTAAGAATGCCTTATCAATTTTTAAATATTCCTAAATACTTTTCTAACTGAAAAACACCTGAAACTTATTTGTTCAGTTTAAAAACTAACATATAGTTTATCTTTTCAGAAAATCTTGTGATATCTCTGAAATGGTTGAACACTTCTTAAAATGCATTTTAAACACAAAACTTGTTTTGTCATATGAACTAATGTTTAATGTGTAATTAGACTTTTGTTAAAGGTTGTTAGACTTAAAAAAAAACAGTTTAACAATATTGAATACGTTGTGCAGTTTTTACTGAAAAAAACACTAAATTGTAATTATTCCTAATTATTATTATTTTAACATTTTTATTTTAATGTTTTTAATAGTTTAACAATAAGTTAAGGTTTTTGCCTTTTTGTTAAAAAACACTAAATCGTATTTGTACTGTTTAAACATAAACTTGTTTCTCTTTTTAGAAGATCTTTTGTTTTTTGTATTAAATTTTAACTCATTTTAACTATATACATCTTTTTAATGGTTTAACAATACCTTTTGTTCTAAAAAAAAAACCCACTGAATCCTATTTGTATTGTTTAAAAATAAACTTGTTTCTCTTTTTAGAAAATCTCTTGTCTTTTTTTTATTAAATGTTAACTCATTTTAACTATAGCCTATATTTTTACTGGTTTAACAATACCTTTTGTTCTAAAAAAAAAACACTAAATCGTATTTGTATTGTTTAAAAATAAACTTGTTTCTCCTTTTGGAAAATATTTTGTCTTTTTTATTCAATGTTAACTCATTTTAACTATATATACTTTTTTACTGGTTTAACAATACATTTTGTTCTAAAAAACACTAAATCGTATTTGTACTGTTTAAAAATACACTTTTCTCTTTTTAGAATATCTTGTTATAAAAAATTTTAACAGTATTTGTACATTACTTTAAAAACATTATTGTTTTGTCAAAAATATAAATTTTAACTAATTTTAACTATAGATACATCTTTTTAATGGTTTAACAATACCTTTTGCTCTAAAAAAACAAACCAAAAACATTAAATTGTATATGTAGCCTACTGTTTTAAAAAATAACCATACTTTAACATTGTTTCTCTTTTTATATCGCTTGAAATTGTTTAACAGGCTTAAAATACTTGGTACATTTTTACTTTACAAACAATTTTAACCAGTTAGACTACAGACGTGTTGTTTTTTTTTAATGGTTTTATGTTTTTTATGATGTAAATTAAATTACTTTGTTCCAGTTTGTATTGAAATCAACATAAAACATTTTTACAAGACTAAAAGAATACACTACATTTAGCCTACTATGATGACTTTGTGTCTGAGTAGTGTGATGAACAACTTTTCCTGAATAAAAACAACTTTGTCTTCTTACCAATACATTGTTTAACACTTTGAAAACGCCAAAACGTCATTTTGAAAAAAGAGATCTTTTTCGCATTAAAACGCCCCAGTGCTCCGTGTCACTGAAATGGAAGAAAAACGGAGAGATCTGAAATCCGAGCTGTGGCGGCCGACATGCGATAGGGCTATTTGATTGGGGCCGTTTCTCAATATCATGTAAGGTACACAAGTCCGCTCCGGTGGTGCATCCTTTCCTTTAAGTTCAGATTTTTTTTCCAAGTTTCTGAAAGTTTGAATGGGAGAACGAACTCTTGAGGACGCGATGACACCGGATAAATCTTCAAATGGGAAAGTGTAAAGTGTATAATAAAGTCATTCGCATCACGTCAGCGATCGTTGGTTCAATATCCTAACAAAATTATTGATCTTAATAAAATAAGACTGCCTCTTTTAATGATATTAACAGCTTAAACATATCGACACCAAAAATGTTATGGCATCGTGCATATTTATACCATCATCTTCAATGTAATGTTTATAACATTTTGTATTCTTTGACAAAATATGAAACATTGTTGTTTTGACAATATGTGTTTAAGTTTCACTAGACAACAGAGTGTGTGTGCGCGTATGCTTGCGTGCGTTGCCTGTATGTCCGTCTAAGAGTGAATAGGGAGATTCACTTTTAAACTGTTTTACAAAATAAATAATAATTCATTCTATCAAAACAAATAAATATGTTAAATGAAAATAACACATACTTATTTAAATAATAAATAAAAACTTACAAACAATCAAATCTCTTATAACAATATCATACTATTTTGTTTTTTATCACATAAATTCAATTGATCATAGTTATCAAATCATTTTCAAACATAGGCCTATTATTTTCATAAAACTTAGTAAACAAGTATTTGTGAAAAACATTTATTTGTTTAAAATGTTTTATTAACTAGTTAAATTGTTTTAAAACATTTTGTATTTTTATTTTCAGCATTGGTTTCAACCTAGAACCAACCCCCTTTCTGCCTTTTCGTGATTGGTTGGCCGAATCTGGGGGTGTGGTTAAAGGCGGGGTTGGAGGCGGGGTTACGTGTGTCTCATTGTTTTTTCATGTTTTAGTCATTCTGTATTTGACATCAGGAGAGAGTGGTCGCATTTTTGACTGCTCCCCCAGAGCAGTAAAAACAGAGGCGGAGTTTGGTGGGCGGTGTCTTAGACTCAGTTTTGTCATCATTTCTTCTCTAACAGGCAACAAGTGAGGATCTAAGTCCGGATATTCCGTAAGATCAACTAAATCTTTTTTTTTTCCTAACTTACTTCGTTTTCTTAACATATACTTACATTTTAAAAACATTTCACTTGCATTACTTAGGCTACAAGCTGTCGTTTTGTTTAAAACTATTCGACTCATTTTTAAAACCTAAAATGTGTTTTCATTACGTTTAAGAATTTATTTATTTATTTTCTTTATTTAATTATTTTTCTTAACTTTAAAAAAAAAAAAAAAACTTTTTTACTTGTTTCAAACGGTTTAAAGTCTATCTCAAATCTGGCTGTGTAAGTTAAGGGTCTATGTATGCGCGCGCGCACGGAGTTTTCACACCCGCTTTTTGACAGCTTTTTCTTCTCCGGAGGGAGAGAGAGACACGGAATAAACACGGATTTCGCTCCCCCGAGGCTCCGTAAGATACATCTCCGTTTCTTCTTTAACAAATACTCTTACTAACATTATTTACTCTACTAACAGTTTAATTCTAACATTGTTTTGTTTTTTGTTTTAATATTACGTTTTAACACTTTTTATCTGAACTAAACAAGAAAGACAGAAAAACGAAACAAACTGTCGGATTTTTAACATGTCAAAAAACTTTCATGTGAAAATGTACACCTTTTCTTGAAATAGAAGCAACCTTTTTATGAGGGTAATAACAATCAATCATCTTGACACAAAGTGCCCGGAAACCTCTCTACTTTTCAACTCAAAAGCAAAGATTTTAGATTCGCAAAAAATGAAACAAAACCGAAAGCAAAATAAATGAGCACACAATGCATTAATCTGGTGGTAACCGCATAACATGGCAATAGTTTATTTTTTGCAGTGTGAATTTTTTTAAATAAATGTTTTTTTTATCATTTTAAATCTTTAATTTTTTAATTTTAATTTTAATTGCATTCTACCTAGTTTTGGTCAAACTTCATATGTTTGTTTGAGTAATAGACACAAATTTAACCCCGGCATTCAAGGGTTCAAAACTTTTCAACTCACAAGCAAAATCTTTCAACCTGCAAGCAAAGATTCTAGATGTGCAATAAAAGACAGCAGAAAAGAGAGCAAAATTAATGAGTATGCAATGAAAATTGTGGTAATCCAAAATATTTTATTATCATTGGCCAATTTTTTAAAATTAAACGTGTTTTTTATTTGAAATCTTTAATTCTTTAATTACAACATACTTAATTTTACTTTAAAACTAAATATTTTTGATTGAATAATAAAAAAACATAATGCGGCTAATGACTTGTGATGGCTTTGGAGAGTTTAGATGTTGAAAAATACAGTTCTATGAATCACTAGTGGCTGCTTACCTTTTTGTCTCTTCTTTAGCACAAGCTGTCACCTCATCCACTGCAAATTCTGTCACAGATGACAGGAATGTTATTCAGGTTGACAATGAACAATGCCAATATGGCTGTTCATACTAAAGTAAAACATTCCTTTCAGTAAAACTTCAATACATTTTTGGTTTGTTTCCTTGTACTAGTTACAGTTCTAAAACCCTTAAAATAAATATCACTATAGGATAACAAATCCAGAAGACTTAGCAAAAGCCTTATCAACAACACACAGAACACTTAAAAAATAATGTCTATGTTTAGTTAACCATTAAAATAATGCACGATTATGCTGGATATTTCTTTTATTTAAAGGTTGTGCTC
Organism: Danio rerio; assembly: GCF_052040795.2. Lineage (NCBI taxonomy): Eukaryota > Metazoa > Chordata > Actinopteri > Cypriniformes > Danionidae > Danio > Danio rerio. Next base: position 80,784,162 of record NC_141024.2, on the reverse strand, counting down.
TAACAAAGTTAAACTCAGGTTAGTCTGGCTCAAAAAGTGGAGTATGATTCTTATATGTAAGGATTATTTTGAGTACTAGCTAACAGGACAATTCATGATCTTAACGTTACCTGTGCATCCAGAGTATCTGTCACTTTTATCGTCCTGCAAGCACAAGTGTGATAATCAGTCAAACATCATGCTCTAACATTACCTTATACTGTCATTACAACTGCAATACTGTAGTATAATTTGACAATAATTAAATATTCAACACTGTGAAATAAGACTAGACATATTCATGACATTTGACTGAAAATTAGCATTTTTTTAATCTAGAAAACTCCCTTATAAAACTAGAAATATTGTACTGAATTAATTTAAATTGTCTCTTGCATTACTGAAGAACAACATTCCTATTTTTGTGGATAAAAGTAAATAGATTTTGCCTGGCCAGAGGCCTGCTGCACGTGCAGGCCGCTAACGTTAACAATAACAACAATGATCAAAACATCTTGGTAAAAATATGCAGTCTGGCAAGAACATGAATTCAAACAATATTTCAAAAGTAAACGAAGATTATACGTAAATGTACGCAAATACAGTACACGTTTAATGTACAGTTAAATTGCAAAATCTCTTAGCAATTCCATTGTTTGGCTTAAAACGCGATCGTAAGAATCTAACTTTAACGTTACAGTTAAAGTTACCCGAACTAATATTATTGTCAGTTTGATACATTAATCTGTACTTTCTGCAAAGCAGCTTCGAGATTATGCCGATTATCAAAAGCGCTTGAGACATAAAATAACGCGATTTTTATGATATAATATAGTTGCAAACAATACATAAACATAAACATTCGAATATATTGAAGTGATCGTACAAATCATCTTACCTGTCCTTCAGACATGTTGACGTCTTCGCGATTTTACTCACAGCATCCTCTTTGACCCTGTCCTGCTGTGTTGCAGGTGTGTGTGTGTGGGGGGGAGGGGATGGTCGCGGTGGGGACGCAAAATCTCCGGTCACGTGTAATGTCACACTCTCCCGCGCTGCTTTAGCGCGGGTCGCCGACTGAACCGCAGTCTGGCGCATGCATACACAGCGGATGGCCTTCAGCAGCAATGCTGCACTGACAGCTCTAATGTGTCAGTCGAACTTTTACTCGAAATTATTCAGCTTATTACCCGAACATATTTGCTCTAACTAAATAAATGCATTATGGTTAAAGGGAATTTTAATAGCTTAACGAAAAAAAGTTATAATTAAGATACAAAGAACCCCCTTATTATTAAATGCTGTATTCTGACAACACATAAATAAATGGATCCCATTTAGAACTATTAAAGAATTCACAAAAAAAAATTCATTAACTATTACAAACACTTGTAATAAATAAAGGCATTCGATCCTGCTGTCAGGGTGTACATAATACATGTGTTTTATTATGTTTCCATTCATTCATTCATGTTTAGTCCCTGATTGGGGTCGCCATAGCGGAATAAACTGCCATTATGTGTCCATTATGTTTTATTATAATACCAACATTTGGTAATTTAACATTTTGGACCACATAAATGTATTAGATGTGATGTATTGACCATGCACACCTACATACATCCATTACTTTATTATTAAAAGGGAATAAACTACTGTTTATTGCAACTTATCTGAACATCATTATCAAAACTCTTTAATATATCCAGTCAATTTAATATGAGCATGTAATACCATCTAACTACATCTTTATGGTATTCTTTAAGGCAAACAGGCCTAAATAAATGCAAGGCCCTTAAAATGGTTTGTTCATCTTCAACTACTGATACCAGCACATCACAGGCCTATCTAATAGAAAGTGTGGCAAAATGAAATGGTTTGTGATAATATTCCTGAGCAGGTATAATAGCTTACGTGATGGTAGCTCCAGAGAGCCTCACAGCACCTACACTGCTCTTAAAGAGAGTCTAGCAGCAGAGCGAGTGAAGCAAGAGTGTGGAGGGGTTGTTGCTGGATCAGATACGTTTGTGGCCGGAAGTTAACGAATATGATTTATGTTATCTATTAAATTACCCAATAAATAGTATTTCATTAATGTCTACAACCACCCTAACCGTCACAGTACTGTAAAAATATAAATTATTGTTATACAGTGTCATAAAAAATGCTTCTGTATTGATGTGTATTTGCAGTTCCGGCCGGCCTTGTATCCTATCTACACTTTACTGTGTGGAGGGAGAGAGCTGACATCTAAAGATGGCCTCATACTGTAGGTCCATGAACCTGATTCTTCCTGCTAGTTTCAAATGATTTCAACACAACACCAGAAGTAACTGAAGTTGTTTACTGTTATTAATGTGTTATTTAAATGCACAGTTTATTTAGATACTTAGAAGTGATTGAAATGAAAGGTGTAAAACAGAACAGAAAGTGATTCAGAGCTGTTGTTCTCCTTGATGTCCTGAGAAACAGTCTATTAATTTTGAAGCTCATTAACGGCATCCTTAAAATAAAAGCAAACTATCTCTCTTTTCACACTTAGTTGTAATGTTCTAGACAAGGTCTGAAACCATGTCAGCACTTCTGTTGCTACTGCCTTCTCTTAAGCTAGATCCACCTTTAGGATGGCATAAAAGTGTCTTCCATAATTTAATACTCCCATAATTCTTGAAAGAATATACAGAAATCCTTAACTTAGAAATAAAATGTTTTATGTATGTAAATCTACTGTACATGTAAATTCCCATAGACTATTGTGATAAAGAGACATTGTTCATTATTTCCAGGATTTATGTAACCCTTGTGAGGGTAAAAAACCATAACGATTTGGTCCCTGTAGACATTTAACATTTGGAATCACAGAAGTCAATGTGCTGCTATGTTTATGGCAGAAGCCCATCATGTCCAGGCACCTGATGTAAGAAGTACTGGCCCTCTTGAAGCAGATGCTATATCCATTGACAGCTCTGCTAAAAGGACTAAGCTAAAACTTGTGTACTGTGATGACCGGTCCTGCACTTTGGCCTTTTTGCTGCTCCTTGTGTAACGCAGACACTATAGCATGCTTGAATCAGCCATTGCCCCTATACTTGCTCATTCCCTATAGCAGCCCTGTCTTGATGCTGGAACAGGTTTTTAAACTTTATTCAGATCTATTTATTTCACATTGTTCACATGCTTAAACTTCACAAAGACAGATGTAGCCTACTGTAGCCGACCAATTCAACCTAACAGTAGGTCAAAACTTAATTTTTTGACCCATGTTTATTAGTAACATGGTTCAGCCGGGCCAGGTATATTCTGTTTATGTTCTGTGTTCTCGCATCATTCATTCTTCCAAGCTAACCTGGCTATAGGTCTCCATAAGGACACAAGTCTGTTCTCTGTGTTCTCATTTACAGTCAATAGTGATTTTCTCATTAAAGTCTGAAGGAAGAAATAAACCCTGTGTTTATTTTAATAAAATGTAGGCTAATCTAGGCAAAGCCAAACTTTAGTTTTTTAAATATAGATGCATACAGTAATACCATTGCATATGAACTGAGTATTACAATAAACCACACTAAAATATTTTAACCTTAACTGGTAATGTATTAATGCAAGAGTGAAATACTGGCTATGCTCCTTTTGATTTATTTATCAATAATGGATATTTATATCCTGAACACATAATGGATATTTGGAATCTGTTGTTAGATCTACAATAAATTGCATAAAGAGCATAATTTTTAACATATCTAATATATTCTAATCAGTTGATGCCTTGTAATGTAATGTATTAAATAGTTTTTATGCTGGTCCATCAACAGTTAATGTAATAATTGAAGACAAGTAAGGGGGCGCTATAGAGTGGAGACAAAGTGACACACTTTTCCAGAACAATGAAGTGGTGGGGACTGCAATATTCTGTGTGACCCCCAGGGGCGCATAGATACACAGTCACACAGAATATTCTCTTGAAAATGATCCCCAAGAGGACATTAGAGAAAATGCATGGGGTGTGTTCTAACACCATTTGGGAGGGGCTAGTGAGGCTTTGCCCGTGGGGACCTCAATTTAGGTCCCCACGGTGACATGAGTCCCCATGAGGCGGTGTGCATTCAGGTTTAAGTCCCCACCGGGATATAAAAACAAGAACACACACACACACAGCTGCTGTCTGCTCCTGCAGAGGATTCTGGGTAAATCTCTCATCAGTCTTCAGCTCAGTTTCACTGATGATCCAGGATAATAAAGCCTAAACCCAGGGCAGAGCGGCTCAGTGAATGTGGTCTGGACTGAGTGGATGAGGCTCATTGTGTCTCTATAGATGTTGTAGAAGATCAAAGTTCCTGCACTGTGATCCACAAACACTCCTATTCTCCTGCTGAGCGGCTTCACTGGGAGAACAGTGTGTGTGTCATTGTGTCTGAATATGAAACTGGAGGAAGAGCAGATCAAACTCCAGGACTGAGCATTACGTCCAAACACACACTCAGCACCTCCTCCCTTCCTCCTGATGCTCTTATATGACACTGATATAAACACATAATCTCCACTCCAGTCAATCTCCCAGTAACAGCGTCCACACACACTCTCTCTGCACAACACCTGACGATAATGATCAAATCTGTCTGGATGATCAGGATACGGCTGATTCTCTCTCACACTCTTCACCTCTCTGTTCTCCTCAGACAGAATGAGTCGAGTGTGTGCTGTGTTTGGATCCAGAGTGAGGAAACAGACATCTGAACACAAGAACACACACATTTACAACCACAGCTGTGTGTGTGTGTGTGTGTGTGTGTGTGTGTGTGTGTGTGTGTGTGTGTGTGTGTGTGTGTCTGATTGTGTGATCATGTACATGGGTGTGTGTGTGTTTGAGACAGTGTATAAGAGTGTGTGTGTGTAGTCCTACATTTGTGTAGTCCTGCTGTAATCCTCTTCTCTCCTCCATGATCCAGACTGTAAACACACACAGATTGACATTCAGTCAGTACACAAACATCAGCTTATAACACACACACACGCACGCACGCACGCACGCACGCACGCACGCACACACACACACACACACACACACACACACACACACAATAAGACATGTGGAGTGTGTGCTGAATGCTGGATTGTGATTGGCTGATCTCAGTGCATTAATAACTGCAGTAAAACAACATGAGTGTGTGTGGAGCTGTCAAATCAGCTTCTGAATGACACACAGAGCTTTTAGATCAGATGTGGAAACAGAAAACAGAATGGAAACACAGAAACAGACAGATATAAAGACTGAAGGATTCATTCAATGATCAATTGACAAAAGCGCAGCACAATAATAAAGCAGAATTCAGTGTTAAATGACTTGAAATATGATGGAGATCTTCATCTTCTGTCAAATGCCTCTTCATCATCTCCAAACATTGCTAAGTTGGAGAGCAGTGAATCCAGACCAATCTGCAGTCCTCCTCGCCCTTTGGAAGCTTCGTGGGTTTGTGTTCTGTTTATTGTTCATAATACTTCAGTTATAAAGGATTAGTTTAGGAGTTTTTTGTCATTTGCTTTATTTGAGTTTGTTCAACATGTGATTGTCACTGGACTATATCAGAACCAGCATCACTGTCTGCTGATCACTTTTATTGCCTGATATTTTGTGTTCATGTTAGTTTAGAAGCAGAAAAGAGCCAGATTACAAGATATGTGAGATATTTGCCAGAAACATCTTTGTTATGTCCACATTGTGAATGTAAATTTATATTGTTTATTTTCTTCCTGTTTATAGTTTTACTCCGCCCTTATTAAAGTGTGATAAAGGACATTCTGTGTCTGTGAAGTTCATGAGGGAGAGTTTAACTTGCTGTTAAAGTATACACAGGACGTATTTGGAGAACAGTACACACACATCTCTGACCTGATACTGTACAGTTCTTCAGCAGAAATGTAGAGAACAAGTTTCACTGCTCAACTACAATGCTGAAACTGTACAGTGTTAATATGAGATATAATATCACGCTTAATGTGAGAACTGCCCCAGTGCACTGACATATTTAACAGCTTTGATTCATATCTGGACACTAGAAGAGCAGTGAAGTATCAAAGTATCTGTATTCACAATAAAAAAGGCAGTGCTGCTCCACATACTTGAGTTTGTCCAGTGTGTAGTTTGGATCCTCCAGTTGTTCAGAGAGCAGCTTGACTCCTGAATCTCCTGGATGATTGTAGCTCAGATCCAGCTCTCTCAGGAGTGAGGGGTTTGAAGTCAGAGCTGAAGACAGAAAACCACAGCCTTCCTCTGTCACCATACAGCCAGACAATCTACAAACACAGCAATAGTCCACATCACACAGTTGGACAATCACACATCTCTTTGTGTTGTGAAGATGCTGACTGCTGTTTCTGCTCATGTCAACAGCAGTGATGAACACACACATCCTGATCAGCTCTCCTTAATGATCGAGCCCTCGCATCAGCAAACACACACACACACACACACACACACACTCAACAAGGACTCGACATCATCTGTAGAAGTGTACAGAGCATGACACATGTTACACATGTTATTATATATATTTTAGTTATTTTACTGTTGTTGGACCTGGTAAAGTTTTCAAACAGTGAACCGAGACTGCAACTATTAGTGAAATCTATATTAAAGCTCTTCAAATATGATTTAGATTTACAGTAATTGTTTTTCATGTTTAAATCTGATTTATTCTTGTGTTTAAAGCGTTTGTCATTCCTCTACTTCAGTGTCTCAGACTCATTCAGAAATGATTATTAAATGCTGGATTAATGCACAAGAGAGTTTGGCGAACACGTTTTACACCATTTCAAATATATATTATATGTGCGGCTGTATAAGTCACATACAGCGCTCAGCATAATGGAGGACAGCCCATTCTGAAAACCAAGACTTTCCTCCATTTCTCAGTCAATATAGGCAGTGTATTCTGCTGCATTTAAACAGAACACATTTGTTAAACTGATTTATTTATGAACATCATATTTTAGTCACCAAACATAATCAGAAATTGAAAGATAATACAATTAAATTCAGGCTAAAAACTGCAAAAAAAAACTACTAAATTTCAGCTAAATGTTTTATTGTTAATTTTGCTCTTTTTACATGTTGTATTTAATATTCTTCTATAGCACATAGATGTGGTTGTACTTGTTTTTGGACCGTTATCATGAGTTATTATGTTAGATGAGCTCCAGATTTGGCTAATCTATTGTATATGCACAAATATAATACTGTAGAGCTTCCTATTAAAATATGAATGTAAAAGAGAGATTAGTGAGGGGTGTACTTATATATGCTGAGCACTGTATATTGTTCACCCAGAGTGTTTACATGGTCACACAGCAGTAACACAACAAGCATTGAGTTTGGGCTAGCTTCTGCAGATGGACATTGCTGTACACTGCCCTTGATGGGTGAGTGGGGGAGTGTCTGTTGTATCTCAGGTGTGAATTATTCATGAGCATTGTCACTCACACATACAGCTGAGATCAATATTTCCCACATATTATTGTAGCTCAGTTTGTGCTGAACACAAATAAAACACATGTTGACCAGTTCTGTGTAATAAGTAGCTGAAATCAGCACAGATGTCAGGGCATGTTAAAACATCTCAGGGGTCCCAAAATCACCTCAGACCCCTGAGGGTTAACTACAGGTATAGTATGAGCAGTGTGAAACACAATTACTGATGAACCATAATTCCTGTTATCTGGGGTTTAGTATGACCCAGGGTTAACATGTTCAAGCATGAAGAGCTCAAATATGAAACTGTCTGACTGTAGTTATTGTAGAGTGGAGAATCATTTACCTCAGTGTGTCCAGTTTACAGTGTTGACTCTTCAGTCCATCAGAGAGAAGCTTCACTCCTGAATCCTGCAGGTCATTGTTACTCAGGTCCAGCTCTCTCAGCACACAGTTTGAGGATTGTAGAGCTGAAGACAAACTCTCACAAGAATCGGCAGTGAGTTTACATGTCATCAATCTGAGAAAGAGCCCACATTATTAAAAACACACTGTTAATGTGATCTGTCTGATGTAACAAAACAAAAAATCAATCAATCAATCAATCAATCAATCAGGTGTTTAAACTCAGACCTCAGTATCTCCAGTTTACAGTGTTGACTCTTCAGTCCATCAGAGAGAAGCTTCACTCCTGAATCCTGCAGGTCATTGTTACTCAGGTCCAGCTCTCTCAGCACACAGTTTGAGGATTGTAGAACTGAAGACAAACTCTCACAGGACCGAACAGTGAGTTTACAGCACTGTAGCCTGTGTAGAGGATAAACACAATATGTATATGTTGATCTGGAGTGTTTAATAGTCTGAAGCACATCTGACTGTACTGACTGGTTTAACTTCACTAATTAGTGAGCACATCTGCTGATTTTAGCTTTAAATATTATGTATGTCTATTGTTATGGCTCAGTATCTGTGCCTGTGTTTGTTTGTATTTTTTTTCTCTCTCCCTCCTTCTCTACCTATCATTTTCTTTAGGTCCGCCCAGCTCATCTACCTATTGGCCAAGCTAGATGCCAGTCAACATTACCATTTGCGATGACATCATCATTGTCCAATCACAAGCAGACTTCCCCACTTTAAAAGGAAGCCGGTGCAGTCGAAAGCTAGCTTGCTTTTGGTACCACAATTCAGAGAATCAGAAGTAGATTCATACTTTACTGCATTTGAGAGAATAGCTACTTCTTTGCACTGGCCTAAGGATGTTTGGTCATTGTTATTGCAATGTAAATTACTCGGTAAAGTTCAGGAGGTATGCTCAACTTTATCTTTAGAAGATAGTTTAAAGTATGATTGTGTGAAGTCTGCAATTGTAAGAGCTTATGAGCTAGTTCCAGAAGCTTACAGACAGCGTTTTAGAGGTTGTAGAAAGAATGGTACACAGACTTTTGTTGAATTTGCGTGAGAGAAAAGGCTACTATTTGATAAATGGTGCACAGCTAGCAAAGTGAATGATATGGAGTCACTGCAGGAACTAATATTGTTAGAGGAGTTTAAAAATTGCTTGCCCGACCGTGTTGTTGTGTACTTGAATGAACAGAAAGTTAATTCTCTTTCACATGCAGCTGTTTTGGTTGATGAGTTCATTTTAACACACAAGAATGTCTTTGCACCAGTACGTTCAGACAAATCACAAATTGCTCAATCTCAACCTAGTCGTTCTAAAAAGAGCACCGTTCCTGTGGAACGCCTGTTTTTATTGTCGAAAACAAGGTCATGTCATTTCCGATTGCTTGGTTTTAAAAAGAAAACAACAATCACAAGTTAAAAGTGTAGGGTTTTTAAACACTCACACTGCTTTTAAGATTCCTGACAATAACAAAAACAATGACATTGATGACAAGTACAAACCTTTCATTTTAGAAGGATTCATTTCCTTATCAGAAAATTGCGATGAAAGGGTGAAAGTGAAAATACTTAGGGACACTGGTGCGCTGCAGTGTTTTATTGTAGCAGACAAACAGTTATCTGGCAACACCTACTGTGGATCTAATGTAATAGTTCAAGGAATTGAGATGACTTGTATTACAGCACCGCTGCATCGTATACACTTAACAAGTGATTTATGTACAGGATTTGTTCGAGTTGCAGTTTGGTCGTCACTACCTGTAAAAGGCATTGACTTCATCCTTGGCAATGATTTGGCTGGAGGAAAGGTAACACCTGTGTTGGAGGTTCTAGATAAGCCAGATGTAAGTATCCAATTAGACTCCTGTTCAGATCCAGAAATTTTTCTCGCATGCGCAGTCACGCGCGCACAGTCACGCAAGATGAGAAATGTGGTTGAATTGGCTGATTCTTTTTTCTCTCCGTTTTTGGCTGGTGAAAATTTCACTATTGAGGATTCATTGAAAAATCAGGCAGGAAAGGCTGATGTTGATGTGACTGACAATAATCTGTTACAGTTACCCGTGTCTCTTGAGAGAATTACTATGGCTCAAAAAGAAGACCAGTCTCTTGTGTCACTTGTTAATGGTGCTGTATCAGGTGTTGAGAACAAAAAGGCAAAGAGTACATTTTTCATGGACAAAGAGTTATTGATGCGAAAATGGTCTCTGAGTGCGGATGATGATCTGGAGTGGGATGCAGTGTATCAAATTGCTGTTCCAACTCCTTACCGCCAGCATGTGTTATATCTTGCACATGATCATCAGTTTGCTGGTCATTTAGGGATCACAAAAACTTACGATAGGATTCTAAGGCACTTCTTTTGGCCTGGTTTAAAGAAAGATGTGGTGAAGTATTGTCGCGCTTGCCACACATGCCAAGTAGTAGGGAAGCCGAATCCAATAATTCCACCTGCACCCTTGATTCCTATTCCAGTAGTGAGTGAACCATTTCAGCACATACTTGTGGATTGTGTTGGACCGTTGCCTAAGACAAGGTCAGGTAATCAGTTTTTGCTTACAATAATGTGTGTTGCAACTAGATTTACAGAGGCTATACCTCTTAGAAAAATCACAGCACCTGTAATCATCAAAGCACTAATCAAGCTTTTCTACCTTTGGTTTACCTCAGGTTATCCAGACTGATCAGGGAACAAATTTTCTCTCCAAACTTTTTGAACAGACTTTACAGTCACTTGCGATCAAATATCGAGTGTCAAGTGCATACCATCCTGAAAGCCAGGGTGCACTTGAACGCTTCCATCAGACGTTAAAGTCTATGTTGCGAAAATACTGAGTACAAAGAAAGATTGGGAGGAAGGTGTTCCTCTGATGTTGTTTGCTACTCGAGAAACGGTACAAGAATCTTTTGGATTCAGTCCTGCAGAACTGGTTTTTGCTCATTAGGTAAGAGGTCCTTTAAAAGTCTTGAAAGAGCGAATGTAATCGGTTGATTCCAGTGCAAAAACGAACATACTAGATTATGTCAGTAATTTTCGTGAACGCTTACACACTGCGTGTACCCTTGCTAAAGATGCACTAACTACTGCACAGAAAGGCATGAAACGTAAATATGATAAGAAAGTGGTTGTACGATCATTCACTGCGGGTGATAAAGTGTTAGTACTCCTACCGGTGTCTGGCTCTTCACTTTCTGCACGTTTTTCAGGTCCCTACATAGTTCAAAAGAATATCAGCTAAACAGATTACATTATTCTTACGCCTGATCGGAAACGTAAAACTCGTGTGTGTCACATAAATATGCTTAAAGCGTATCATGCAAAAGAGACACTCGGAAAAGACTCGTCCGTGTCAAACACTGAACCTGCTGTTCCTACCATTACAGTCACGCAGTCATCTTTTGAAGAGAATCGGGATGCTGATGATGATGATGTAGTACTTCGTCACACTCAACAATGTGTGAGGCTGAAAAATTCTGACATTTTCAGTGATCTCAATTCATATCTGAAGCATCTGTCTTGTGACCAGAGAAAAGATATTATTGCTTTAATATTTGAATTCAATGGTGTGTTTCACGATGTTCCAACACAAACAAATGTGTTAAAACATGATATTGATGTGGGTACAGCCCATCCTATTAAGCAGCATGCTTATCGTTCAAACATAAATAAACGATCATTGATGTGCAAGGAAGTAAACTATTTGTTAGAAAATAATTTGGCAAAACCTAGCCATAGTCCGTGGAGTTCGGCATGTCTGTTAGTACCAAATACTGATGGTACATACAGATTTTGTACAGATTATAGAAAGGTTAACTCTGTTATTGTTGCGGATAGTTACCCGTTACCACGAATGGAAGATTGTGTAGACAATGTTGGTACAGCACGTTTTGTTACAAAATTGGACATGCTCAAAGGCTACTGGCAAATTCCTCTTACTGACAAAGCTTCAGATATTTCTGCATTTGTTACACCTGACTCGTTTGCACAATATACATCTATGACCTTTGGACTTCGAAATGCACCCGCAACATTTCAACATCTTGTAAACTTAGTTCTAGGTGATTTACCAAATTGTAGTGCTTACTTTGATGATGTGGTAGTCTATTCTATGACTTGGTGTGAACACATTTCGTTGTTAAAAGCAGTTTTTACAAGACTGTTAAAGGCATCTCTTACGTTGAACTTGGCCAAGTGCGAATTTGGTCAAGCCACAGTCACATATCTTGGAAAGGAGGCTGGACAGGGAAAAGTACGTCCAGTAGAAGCTAAAGTGGTTGCTATATCGCAATTTCCAGTTTCTACCACTCGCCGAGAACTGCGACGGTTAAGTCTTGAAGCTGCTACTAAAAAAGCTCTATCACCTCCACATATCAAGCATGATCGTGAAACTTGCAAATAGAGTCGATCCTTAGTGTGAAGAGATCTCACGGGTTGGTGTATATTAATCAGCTTAGAAATATACTCAGAGGCCATGGAGGGATTTATAAACATACAGCAGTACTTTGTACTGAATTGGCAGCCAGTGTAGAGAAACCAGTACAGGTGTAATGTGCCTTTTCTGTGCCTGTTAAAAGCCTGGCAGCTGAGTTCTCCAATCTCTCATATCAGCCAAACTATTAAACAAAGCCTGAAGAGAGGATTGATCCTCAGATCTTTTGGGGAAGTAGATTTGAGAGTCATCAGCATATAGATGGTAATTTATGCCATGCTTTTCAAAAAAAACTCCCATTGGAAATAAGTAAAGGGAAAACAAAACTGAACCCAACATCGAGCCCTGCAGAACCCCCACATTAATTGAATGACAGAAGAACAAGAGTTGCCCAAACTGACTGATTTAGTTCTATCCTTCAGATATGAAGAGAACCAGTCCAAGGCTAGACCCTGGATACCAGCGTGTTCTCTAAGCTGATCAATGAGGATGTCATGATCCACTGTATCAAAAGCAGCAGTGAGATCCAATAATAGAATAATCCAATAATAAAAGAACAGGGCTACCTGAACCAACCTCCAGCAAGACATCATTTGAAACCCACAATAGAGCGGACTCTGTGCTATGACCAGCTCTAAACTGACTGAAATATATCAAAAACGTAATTATTAAACATGAAATCATTCAGCTGTACAGACACAATCCTCTCTAAAACCTTTGAGATAAAAGGTCAGATATACAGGATCTGCTCTGGTTTACTGTCTAGTAGTCCCTGCCTTGGCTTTGTCCTCCTCCCTGTCCACCTGCTTGTCAGTTTCCCCCTCACCATCTGTCCTGTACTCTGTCATGGTTTCATTAACCTTCCTCTCCCCCATCACCCTTGTCCACTGTAACACCTTCAGCTGCTGAACTCTGAGGATTATCTGGAATCTTCTCCTAGAAGGGAGCTGTGTCACGGTCCTGGTTGTCCTGTCCTTGTACTGTTGTGTTGTCCTTGTGTTCTCTGTGTTCACCCCAGTTTTCACCATCTTACTTGCCCAGTTACTATTCACCCCCTTGCTAACTCACTAGTCTCTGTGTGTTTAAGCTGCTCTGTTTCAGTCATTATGTGTTGATCATAGTTTGCTGTATGTGTGTGTGTTTCTCTTGCTTGTGTTTTCTGCTCTTCAGCTCTGGCATTTTCTTTGTGTATGGATTATATTTAACATTAGAACTAAACCTAGATCCACCTCTTGCATTTGTTTTGCCTGCCTGCATGATTAGAAGAAGATAATAAAAAAGAGGGTGTCACAATGGTTCAGTGATTAGCACTTTCGCCTAACAACAAGAAGGTCGCTGGTTTGAGTCCCAGCTCCAGTTTACCCCACAGTGTGAAGACATTTGGTATAGGTGAATTGGGTGAACAAAACTGACCATAGTGTATGAGTGTGTGTCTGTGTCATTGTTACCTTATAATTATCAGCATAGATATGAGTCAAAATAGACAGAAAGGAGAAAACATCAGTGTGATCATTCCACTCCAGTCCAGAAAGGACTTCAAAGGTGCTGTATCATTTTATAGCTGACTTGTGTGCAATTTAGATGATAACAGCCATATCACACTGCAGCCCAAGACCGATTACTCCATGAAGCTAAGCAGGGCTGAGCCTGGCCAGTACCTGGCTGGGAGACCACATGGGAAAACTAGGTTGCTGTTGGAAGCGGTGTTATTTAGGCCAGCAGGGGGCACACATCCTGTGGTCTGTGTGAGTCCTAATGCCCTAGTAAAAGTGAAGGGGACACTACACTGTCAGTGGGCGCCGTCTTTCGGATGAGACATTAAACTGTGGTCCTGACTCTGTGTGGGCTTTAAAAATCCCATGGCACTTATTCGTAAAGAGCAGGGATGTAACCCCGGTGTCCTGGCCAAAGTCCCTCAATCGGCCCTTACGATCATGACCTCCCAATCATCGCCATGTCTTTTTATGACAGCTAAACACCATTAGCTATTGACCTGCATGGTAGGAAAAACAACTGGTGTGTAAGTCAATGGTTACAGGTTTCAGCTTTCTTCAAATTATCTTCTTTTATGTTCAACAGGAGAAAACAAAGTTTTAGAAAGGTTTATAACCATAAAGAGTGAGTAAGAATTAGTAAATTCACTTTTTGGGTAAACTATCCCTTAAACAACAACTGCCAAAACCTGAATCTGAATGTTATTTAAAAAACACTAAAACATTACATAATGAACAATTATTAATGTATTTTGCAGTTTAGTTGATATCAATATTGTTCATGTGCATTAACATGATGTCATGACTTCCCTCTCCCCAAACACTTGCACCAGCTCCTCCGGGTGGATCCTGAGGCATTCCCAGGCCAGCTGAGAGACATAGTCCCTCCAGCGTGTCCTGGGTCTTCGCCAAAGCCTCCTCCCGGTGGGACAGATGCCCGAGCCAACTCAGCTGACTTCTGCTGTTCAGTGTTTGAACTCTCAGCAGTGAAAAGTAAACCACACTGAACTGAACTAAACTGAACATCAACACAAAACTGAACTGACACTGTTTCAATTTACTATGATCTTCTATGTGAAGCTGCTTTGATGCAATCTACATTGTAAAAGTGCTATAGAAATAAAGATGAATTGAATTGTCGATGTGGAGGAGCAGTGGCTCTACTCTGAGTTCCTCCCATATGGCAGAGCTCCAGACCCTGTCTATAAGGGTGCGCCCTGCAACCCTGCAAAGCAAACTCATTTTGGCTGCTTGTATCCAAAATCTTGTCCTTTCGGTCATGACCTAAATCTCATGACCATTAACATAATATACTGTATTATTTAAATTCAGGAAATGTCTACTACTTAGATGAAAAAAAAAGAAGCACTTTGACTTACAGAGCTCTTTTGGAGGTTTTGATGACTGCTGATAGTCTGATGAGACACTCGTCTGATCTCTGGAATTTCTGAAGCTCAAACTCCTCCAGCTCCTCCTCTGAGGTCAACAACACAAAGACCAGAGCAGACCACTGGGCAGGTGAAAGGCGAGCAGATGACAGACTTCCACTACTGAGGTGAGACTGAATCTCTTTCAGCAGAGTTTGGTCGTTCAGTTCATTCAGACAGTAGAACAGATTGATGGATCTCTCTGGAGACAGATTCCCTTCAAGTTTCTGCTTGATGTAGGCTATTATTTTATTTTTGCTCTGGTCTCTGTCATCCTGCTGTGTCAACAGGCCTCGTAAGAGTTGTCGATTGGACTGGAGTGACAGACCGAGAAGGAAGCGAAGGTAAAGGTCCAGATGTCCATTCTCACTTTCCAGAGCCTTGTCCACTGCAGTTTTCAGCAAATCAATCATGGACTCATCTCTGCTTTTTTCTGCTTGTGTCTTGTCTCTGTCTAGAATCAGATGTTGATAAAGGGCTGCAATGAACTCCTGAATGCTCAAGTGAAGAAAGCAGTACATGGTACCAAGAATGATTCCCGTCTCCTCCTTAAAGATCTGGGTACACATGCCTGAGTACACCGATGCCTTATAGACGTCAATGCCACAGTCTTTCAGATCGCTCTCATAGAAGATCACATTGTTTCTTTCCAGCTGCTGGAAGGCCAGTTTCCCCAGTGAAAGGATGAGCTTTGGATCCCAGGAAGCATTTGCTGTGTTTTCTCCATCATACTTTCTTCTGCTCTGCTGGATCTGAAAGCGGAGAAAGTGTGTGTACATCTGTGTCAGAGTCTTGGGAGATTCCTGCAGTGTTTCAGCATGAGCCCTGTGTTTCAGTTTCAGTATGTTCTGGAGAACAGTGGCTGAAATCCAGCAGAAGACTGGGATGTGGCACATAATAAAGAGACTCTTTGACTGTTTAATGTGATCAATGATTTCTCTGGCCTGATTCTGATCTGTGAGTCTCTTTCTGAAGTACTCCTCCTTTTGGGCATCATTGAATCCTCTTATCTCTGTCAGCCGGTCGATACAGTCAGCAGGAATCTTACTGGCAGCTGCTGGTCTGCTGGTGATCCAGATGAGAGCAGAAGGAAGCAGATTTCCCTTGATGAGGTTCGTCAGGAGAACATCCAGAGAGACTGCTGAAGATACATCATGACACGTCTCATTACCAGCAAAGTTCAGAGGAAGACGACATTCATCCAATCCATCAAGGATGAACAGGACTTTGAATCGTGTGCTTCTTGTAAGGTTCAGTCCTTTAGTCTCTGGGAAAAACTGAGTTATGAGGTCTTTTAAACTTTGTCTTTCTTTCTCCTTTAAGTTCATCTCTCTGAATGGAAGAGGAAATATGAAGCTGATGTCTTGATTTTCTTTCCCTTCAGCCCAATCCAGAACAAACTTTTGCACAGAGACTGATTTCCCGATGCCAGCAACTCCTTTTGTCAGGACAGTTCTGATCTGCTCGTCTTGTTCAGCTGCTTCAAACAAATGTTTGCATTCAACCTGTATCTCTAGTGACTGATGACGTCTGGAAGCAGTTTCAATCTGTCTGATCTCATGTTCAGTGTTGACCTGTTCACTCGCACCCTGAGTGATATAGAGATCTGTGTAGATGTTATTCAGAAGTGTGGAGTCTCCTTGCTGAGCAATTCCTTCAAACACACTTTGATATTTCTTCTTCAGGCTACATTTAAGCTGATTATTGAAGAACAGCTCGCCTAAACACAGGAGCAAAGAAACAGAGAGATTTAGTCTTGACTTTTCCAGCTATATTTGTATGTGTCAGTCTGACAGATACCCATGAGTCTCTTACCCTGGAGAGTATCACCAGCTTGATCTTGCTTCATCTCTCTCAGGAAGAAGAGTGTGAGATCAAGAGCTGCTTCTGTGATTCTGCTTCTGTTCTCATTAAACTCCTTTACAAACTGTTTTCTGTCTTCTTCTTGTAAGATTTTCCTAAAGTTTTCCAGTTGATTCTTCAGAAATTTGATCATTTTGCTCTCAAGATTCTATGAGTGAAGAAAAGAGAAGATCAATATTTTAATAAAACATTCATTAACATACAGTTGTGCGTCCACAAACTACTCAATAAAGACAAAAAGACATTATAATATGAGTCTGTTGAACGCTTGATTCTGATTGGCTGATAAACTTTGTAAGGTGTTGATATTTTCAGATAAACACACAGCTAAAGCAGATTTTGAGCACATGACAGTTTCATATCTCTACACTGAATGATTCCAGTAACTTCACAGTCAAACATCACATCAAAACACAACAGAAAGCTTTGGATTTATGAGAAACTAGTTTCACACACAGGAAAAGATTGAGGACAAAAACCTGACAAATGTCTGGAACAGATTTCAATTATTACATTTTTATTTAAAAGAAGTCTAATACAGGGGTTTTCAAACTTTTTCAGCTGAGGGCCCCTTTGTGTAGGGCGAATTCTTTTGGGGACCCCCCAAAAATAAAAATGACGCCACCCCCTCAAATTAACAACTGTACTTAATTTTTTTTATTGTATTATTCAAAACATTTATATTATTATATATTATTCAATAAATTTATATTATTCATTATCTGGATTAATTTTTGTAAGATGTTAGTTGAGTTGACATGGTTTTAGTGCTTCAATCTATTGATCAAATCTTGATGCGCAGTACTCATTGTGGTCTGCTCTCACTGGATTATTCCATCAAGCCATATTTTGTGTACAAGTCGTCACATCATAATTTACTCAGGTCGACAATCCTGACTTACACTGATAAAAAAATAATTTCCTAAATGCAATCTAGAATTGGGTATTCAAGTTCAAAGAGCCACAAGTTTTACTTTGCATAATTTTAGAAGCTTTGCTGACTTTAAAATGTTCATACCAGTGTGTTCTATTAATAATAATACTGAACATTACATTTAAATTAGTTACACAAACAAATATGGGAAAAAGTGGAACAAAAATGCATTTATATTCAGAGTATTAAAATTTGATCAGGTATGTTGAGCTCCATTAAATACAGAGCACTAATACATTTTAATATTTAATAATTATTAGCCCTATAACATAATACAAATAGATACATTATAATTTTTAAAGGCTATAGTGGTTTTACTCAGTGTGTATACAATTTAGTTTTTTTAATCATCCAGTTATGAACCAATGTGAGTAAGAGATTCACTGCAGAGCTCATCCAGCTGTCATTAGTGTAACAGGAGTGAAACTGAGAACTCGCTGATGTGATGACAGCTCCATTCATTGTTATTGCAGCACTTTTTGCTTTACAATTTTAATATGTTTGTTTGCCATGCTGCAAAGAGGACTGTCTGATATTTGTACAATGCAAAGTGTAAAATCCTGTCGCGCTGTGGACGAGGTGCAATGTTGTGCCGTGTCTTTAAAATGCTATTTGTTCTCTATGAGTGAAGCCTGCGCAGAGAGGCGCGTACTCCGCAGCACCTCGGTTACTTAGGAACGCAAGCCATAAACAGGGTAGTGCTTTCAGCCACCGATAATGTTCTTATTGATCATGTATTTTAACTGAAATATAGTCAGTCAAACCTGAGCATTCATTTAGTTGTTTAGCGTAAAAGAGGTAAGCGTAAGTGCAAGGTAAACGCCGTCAGGTGCAGCAGACAAGCGCCAAAAATCACAGTCAGGAAGCGCCTGGCCAGAAGCGCTTATTCAATAAAAGTCCCCGTCCACGGAGGCGGGCCGCTGCGCTTCTTTTCCTGTGTCACGAAAGTGTCAACTGCATTTAAATGACATAAGTATAAAGCTTTATTTTTGCAGTACTTTTGAGCTCAAATTATAATAAAAATATATTAACCTTCAGAATGATGCGGGACACAAAATTCATCCATGTGGGCTCATTGATCTAAAATTTCTTTGCGGCCCCCCTAGCGCCATCTGGCGGCCCCCCAGGGACCCCAGTTTGAAAACCCCTGGTCTAATAGATGTTCAACAACAGCCCAAAACTAGACTAGTCATCAGATATGCAGCAGTGTGAATCTGTCTGATCTGTGTGTTTGATGACTAGTCTAGTTCTGGACTATAGTTAGATGTTTAGTAGATTTTAGGTGTATCAGCTTAAATTTAGCCTTTTTTGGTCTGGCTATCATTGTTTAGACATGTACTAAAAATAGCTGAATAATCCACTCTGGTCTGTTGAATTATTAGAAAATAATACATAATAAATGTGTAACGTGTGTGAACTATTCGCGAATAATTCAATGAACTGCAGTCAATTATTCCTCACTTGACAAATACTTTTTAATTCTTAACATCTTTAATTACATGAAAAATAACAGTTACAAATGAAATGTGTTGCTGAAGCAGGATCTTTTCCAGTAAACATTTTCTGTGTTATATTTACAGTTTAAATATGAATCTAAATGAGTTTTTCCTACCTGGAAGATCCACTGGAGATTGTCTGAATAAGAAACTAAATCTGCCACTAGGTGTCTGTAAATGAGTCAAAGTCATTGAGTCATTTGATTCATTCACACTACTGATTCATTCAGAAGTGATTCTCTTTACTGAATTTTTGGTTCACAATAATATGCCTGAAACAATCCATGTGTGATCAATAATGTAAAACACAAAATACCTTCGGGCAGATGATGGTGTTTTCTCTCCGAGGTATGGTGGAGGACCCATTGACCAGTCACTCTTCAGAGACACAGAGCTGGACACACGTGATCCTGATCTCACACTGAACACACAAACACACCAGAGGAATAAACTGCAGGACAAACTTCAGTCTCCTTAGTACACCTTGTATTAAGACTGACAGATGAGACAATTATTGAAAGTAACTCTTAGCTCAAGGTCAGGCTGATCAGGTCTGTTAAACAGATTAGACTTACAGTGCGTACAGAAAGTATTCAGACCCACTCTTTGTTCTGTTGTGGTCATTTGCTAAAATCATTTAAGTTCATTGTTTCCTCATTAATGTCCACACAGCAGCCCATACTGACAGAACAACACTGAACTGTAGACGTTTTTGCAGATTTATTAATAAAGAAAAGCTGAAATATCACATGGTTCAGACTCTTTGCTGTGAACTCAGCTGCTGTCCATTTCTTCTGATCCTCCTTGAGATGGTTCTTCACCTTCAGTTGAGTCCAGCTGTGTTTGATTACACTGATTGGACTTGATTAAAGCCACACACCTGTCTATATAAGAGCTTACAGCTCACAATGCATCTCAGAGCCAATGAGAATCATGAGGTCAGATGAACTGCCTGAAGAGCTCAGAGACTGATTTGAGGCAAGGCACAGATCTGGCCAAGGTTACAGAAACATTTCTGCTGCACTGAAGGTTCCTCAGAGCACAGTGGCCCCATAATCCTTTAATGGAAGATGTGTGGGACGACCAAACATTTTCCAGAACTGGCTAAACTGAGCTGTCAATAGATCTGTCAAATGCTCTGATCCACTGATTTACAACAAAATAAATGTAAAGGTATTGAAGCTTCATGAAGCAGCGCTCCAAAATCAGCCATCAGCTCTGTTTACTGGAGTACTCTTGTGGATTAGCGGTGTGTTACTCGTTCATGTACACTCAGAGCGTGTTTCGCTGGTTTGTGTTTAATCTTCTGTGTTTATTGTTAGCTGTCTGGATATTGGATTACTTTTTGTGGATTACCCTTGATTATGATTGATTACTCCTGTTTTGTCCCCTTGCCTGTATAAAAGTTACTCTGAATAAGAAACTAAAACCATCACTAGGTGTCTGTAAATGTCTAAATTCACCAAAAGTCATTGAGTCATTTGATTCATCCAAACAACTGATTCATTTACTAATGACTCTATTTTCTGGATTGTTGGTTCACAATAACATGTTCAATACAGTCCAAGTGTGTTCAATAATGAAAATCACTAAATACCTTTTGACTGATGATGGTGTTTTCTCTCTGAGGTCTGGAGGACGACCACCTTTAGACCAGTCACTCTTCAGAGACACAGAGCTGGACACACGTGATCCTGATCTCACACTGAACACACAAACACACCAGAGGAATAAACTGCAGGACAAACTTCAGTCTCCTTTACAAGAGTTTATCAGACAAATATGAGTTTGTTCAGTTTAATTCAGCACAAACTAATAGTTGACTGAAGATCTGTCTGTTGTAATGTTGAAATAATGGTGTAAAAACAGAGTCAATACCTGTGTTTCTCTGAGAGAGAGTCCTTTACTCGCTCCTCTGCCATACTGCAGCTAAAACACCAATGCAGACATTAGCAGAGCTTTCAGAAAACAATCAGCCGCTGACCATCACCTGGAGATGACAATATACTGAGATGAAGAACAGCACACTTTATAGCAATCAATGCTCACTTCACTAACAACACCGCACTCAAACAGACCACATGATGAGGGACAGAACTGTTATATAGTGTTTATTATTTCACATCATTCAAAGCACACGACATGATCCAGTCTAGGGCAAACCCAAAACATGTGACTCAAATTAGCTGGTTTCAAGCCACATATAAGGCAACTGCCACTTATTTTATAATCTGTGTATACCTGAAATGAGCAGATCTGCACAGATTTATCACCCTGCTGGAACTATCATCCCATCCACTAAAGACAAATTTGTGAATAACTAACCTGATATTTCTGTGTTTCTAAATGCACCCATGAACACAAATGACCTTGATGTAGCAGTATGGATGCTATCTTCACTAACACAACCAAATAATGTTGCCCTCATCAAATCAAGAGAGAATAAAACTACACCATGATATAACAATCACACTCACACACTAAAAACAGCAACTTGTACCCTTAAACGTAAGTTGAAAACACTAAATTAGAGGTCTGAAGAATTGCATACAAAGATAGTGTCTAGCTATAGGAGGGCTCTAAAATCTTATCTTAAGATTATTATCACTAGCCAATAAATGGTTGTTTTCTGAAGAAAATGTCTAATAACAAACTATTAGTGATGACTTTTTTCAGTGAAAACATCTTTTTAGTAGACATAAAATAGATGTTAAACTTTCGGCACTTCTCTTTTCACTTCTGCAGTGAGAAACCTCTTGACTGTGGTCGTGTCCTCAAGACAAAACCTAAACAACTGAAACTTAAAATATTTATATTGTTTCACTGAGCACAAGTTTGTTAATATAAATCAAGAAGATAAAAAGGTATTATTGGAAATAACCAAAATAGCCTTATTGGACCTGTAAAATAAAAATAGTATGTCAAGATAACCTCAGCTATAGCATATTAATAATATTATTATTTAGTTATTATGTACTAAAATGTCAGCTGACAACTAAGTGTTAAATACAGTGTAAGGAACATCCGCTTGTTTTTCAGCAGAGTTTCTTCCTGTTTAACTAGAAGGTCTGGTTTAACTTTACTTTTGAGTTTAAGACTCTCTATGCTAAGAGGTATATTTTCTACTGAATAATCTGAAATGATCAAGTCACCCTGATATAGAGCTCAAACATTTTCATGGGAATAATGTTTTTTTGACATAATGTTTAAATGACTGTTTTGACAGCGTATTTAATCAGTTAGAGGATTTGATCTTCAGGATCAGACATTTAAATCACACTCACACATATAAACCCTTCATCATCTCCACAAATCAGCGTAATGTAGAAGTGTTAAACTCACATGCAGAAGTACAGACGCTCTTGTGCAGCAGGAACACAATCTGAGCTCTTTCACTCTTTCACTTCACTAAAACACACCTGTGTGATCTACAGGTATATCCTGAAATATTACTGGCTCCACCGTGTGGCGGTGTGATTCATGAGATTCTCCTGACTGTGGGCAGCACACAAACCACTGGAGCTGAAAATATCTTAGTAGTTTCTCTGAGCAAAACTGTGTTCATAGAATATTTTTTAGAATAAAAAAGTATTTAAGATTAAATCTGAGATGTCTATAAAGAATATAGTGATTAGTTTTTCAGCATTCTTCAAATTATCTTCTTTTAGAAACCACTTGTGGCGATTTTTATTAGGTGAGCTTTCATATTTAAATTTCTAACATTCTATATCTTACAATGTTTATTGGATTTTGGAAATGATGTACACATTCATATTCTTGAAAAATATCTGCAAAGAGCATCTCTGACGTTATTGCCTTGAACATTCTCCTGTTCCTGAGGTCTTGCATCCTGTGATTGTTCTTCCTCTTCTCTTACATCATCTCTCCCATAGAATTCTTCATTGCGTACTTCACAGAAGTTGTGTAGCACACAACAAGCAGAGACTATACGACTAACAAGAGTAATGTGGGCCTCACATTGCTTTAGCAGACAACGCCAGCGTCCTTTCAGGCGCCCAAAAGCACGCTCTACAGTCATTCGAGCTTGACTTAAGCGGTGGTTAAATTTAATCTGTTCAGGTGTCACTCCTCTTCCCTCAGGATAAGGCTTCATCAGCCAGTGTGACAGAGGATAGGCAGAATCCCCTAAAAGAAAAAGTGGCACATCAATTGCCTCAAATGTTTCAGTCCAGGTCGGCAGAAGGGTGCCACTACTACCACCATCAAAGAGTGAAGAGAGACAAAAAACACGGGCATCATGAACTTTTCCTGGTTGCCCAACGTTAATGTCCCAAAATTTCATCTTGTTGTCAACCACAGCTTGCAAGACAATGGAGTAGTTTCCCTTTCGATTGTAATAGTCTGCAGGTGTGTTGGATGGAGCTTTAATGTTTATATGTGTTCCATCAATAGCTCCTGCTACTTGAGGGAATCCCCACCTGTCACGAAAGCCCTGCACAATCATTTTGAACTCTGCTGCAGAGGGTTTTTTGATGTATTGTGGCTTCATTATCACATTTATTGCAGTCACAACTTCTTGAGTGATGATGCAGCATGTGGACACCCCAACACCAAATAAATGTGAGATGGACCTATATTCAAGATTAGTTGCCAGTCTCCAAATACATATTGCCACACGAATTTCGACAGGAACTGGTTTTCTGTATCTAGTATTTTGCCGAGTTAGCCAGGGCCGGAGTGTGTCACACAGCAGAATAAAGGAGCTTCTTTCCATTCTGAGATTTTGCAGCCATTCGTGGTCCGTCCAAGTATTATTGATGTATTTCCACCAGTCACAACTACGTGGGAATAACCATATTGTCTTGCAAAAATAAACAACGAGAGAGAAAAAATATATGTAGACATTCTTGAAATATTTTTTTGGAATAGTAAAATTAAATTCATGACAGTTTAGGCACGTATTAATAGTACACTTCCAATAAACTATTTTACAATAAAAACCCACTCATAGAACATTCTGCATTTTTACATTTTCTAAATATTTAATTCTATGTTACATGATTATTTATTGGTTTAAGTCAACACTTAGCAATAAATAAAAACAAGACCATCGCGCGTGCTTTCTCTCTCACTCACTCATTCATACATGCATGTGTACGTATGAATGTGTGTGGAGGGAAATTACACATACCTGATGGATCTTTGGCGTCTGTGGGTTAGCAGCACGTAATCGCCATTCAAAATCACAGCCCGCCTTTTCAGTGTATAATGCCGCCTTACAGCTCTTCGTCGGAGAAGATGAATTTTAAAAAATGTTTTCTCGCCGAACCCTTGACTCCTGCTCAAAATTATGAATCAATATAACAACAGCAACAAAAAAAGCAACAACAAGCTCGCAGATATGATGTGTTTCCATCGAATATCCAATGAATAATTGCTACATTGTATCAATTGTAATCGCTGTTTCGGAACAACTGAATCGATTCACAGATGTGAAAGTGTAACGGAGGCCAGCTAGTGTGTGCTGTGCAGGTAAACCGCACTCCTCTGACCTCTAAAGGTGCTCTAGCGACAGACGCTAGAGGCCATGGTCTTTAGCCTCCTTGGTAGAGCAACCGACTCCCATGCGGAAAGTCGCTGGCTCAATCCCAGCTCGGAGCTGGTTGGGTGGCGTAGGACCAGTGGGGTTACATTGGTGCCGTGACCCGGATGGGAGTGAGGTTTAGGGGGGTGAGTGTAACGGAGGCCAGCTAGTGTGTGCTGTGCAGGTAAACCTCACTCCTCTGACCTCTAAAGGTGCTCTAGCGACAGATGCTAGAGGTCATGGTCTTTAGCCCCCTTGGTAGTCAACCGACTCCCATGCGGAAAGTTGCCGGTACTGTCTATCGGTAATAAAACAAAGTATTTGATTTTTGTCATCTATAGTTCATTTTGTAAACATCGTCAGCACCTATTTGTATTTTCACTGCCGTTATTTTATGTCTAATTCTAAAAATTCATGTTCAACACTACTTTGAGACACTGTTCACAGCTAAAGAATGATTTTTTTTTTGCTAATATAAGAGCAGTTAAAACAGGCCGGGAACACTAAAGGGGTAAGATATAAACAAGACAGGAGGGTTAAAGATTTTATCCATATGTTTTTAATTATTAAAAAAAATAGCATTTGGTGAGATGAATAAATATATGACAATGCAAGATCAATGAAAAGTCTAGCATTTATTAGATTTTTATCTAATATATATATATATATATATATATATATATATATGTATATATATATATATATATATATATATATATATATATATAGTTATATTAGTAACTGAACATGAGCATACATGACTTGAGACATGACGATTCAGCTACCTGCGCTGAAATCATAGTAATTATTTTAAATTTCATTTCATTTAGAGTGCGTATCATTGTGTTCTGTGGTGGGAATGGGATAATCCTGTCAGACAAGCTTTAAGGGTTTATTTATTTATTTATAAATATTCTGTGCCATATTATGCATCGGGGACTCAAATGGCACTGAATAGTAGAAATGACCCAGTTGGGTTTAGGCATTGGGTAAGATTAGGAATGTAGAATGAGATCACACTTCATAAGCCCTAATCAAGTGTTAATATTTTCAGAATTGGCAGGTAATAAGCCAGTATTTAATAGTGTAAACTGTTACTTAAACTAAAGTGTCAAATGAATTGAGAAGGAGCCGTAATGAAGACTATTTGAGTTCATCTGTCTGACTGATGTTTTGCTGCATTTTCCAGTGTTTTATCTCTAATAAAGAGCGGGACATTGAGCTGCTGTCGTGTGTCATTAAAGTTGAGTTTTCATCTGTGTTTTCTGCTAAAGGAACTGCTGAGAAACATTAAGAAACCTGTCGAGGAATGCACAGCACTTACAAAACAGGTTTATTTGGAGGACTGCCTCCTTCCACAGAATACTTGATCCTGAAGCAGTGAAACTGCACACTTATGAAGACACAAACATCACAGTATGTGTAGAGTATATTCAGTGAAATCAGCTGGAGAAAGTCTTTTATTGAGTCCAGCTGCTGTGAATGATATCAGGATCACACGACTTAACTGGGGCTAAAATTCACTCATTGTGACTTGTGTTACTGAGATTATAACAAGTACAATATAAAGCACATTTGGAAAAGTGATCTGTTGTATCACAGCGACTGCTTTACTTTTGTACCGTCAACACTGCTATTACCAGCTGAGCAAAGCCTCCATTGCTATCTTCTATTCTTATCTATTTGTGTGTCTGTGTTTTTTTTTATCTGACTGCTTATTTTCTCATGTCTCAAACAGGATGTGACGTGTTTTCCAGAGGTGAAAGAATTTTCAGATGTGTTGTTCAGCTCAACAGTTCAGCGGAGAAATAGACAGATCTGCAGGCATTATTTGAGGTGAGAGTTTGCTCTTTCTGTGCTTTATATCATCTATGAGTGTCGTCTGATTATCTGTCGATCATCTCTTTGTGTTTCTGAGACTTTACTGCTGAGCTGAAGACATTCTGAGGATTTTATTTACACCTTTTAAAGTCGAGTGTGTTTCTGGAAGAGGATCACTGAAAGCAAAAACCTTCTCATCCTGATACTGAAATCTGACTTTATGAGTGTTTATTAAGCTCAGCACAGTGGACATTTCTTTAGTTAAATCGTTTTAGTCGTTTGAAATGCAGTGACACACAATCAAATAATTCACCGAACAGATCAGCCACTTTTGACAAGATTCAGAGCACTGGAGCTTCTCAAACGTACAGGGAAACAGGCCTGGCACAGTTCGGATAGCATAGTGTGTGTGTGCCCTTACAGAAGCTCTTAAATGCAGAAAACTCGCACTGCAATAACAGTATTAATGAAGGCATTTAGTTTATTTACAGTGGAATCACACAATCTAATGTGTTGATACATGAGCTGAAAACCCTGAAGAGTTTCAGCAGTCAGACCGGTTTCATTTGTTTGCCTGAAGTGTTTCTGCTTTAACTGATTCTGATGATAAACAACTGCTGTGGCTATAACTGTCACCTGTTTTACATTGTTTTAACACTTTTTTTTGTCTAAATACTATTAAACCTGTACATTTTAGAGATCGTGACATTTCTCAAAACTAAAGCAGAAAACAAACAAAATCTCCTCTAAAATAAGGAAAATCATTTTCAATAGTACATTCATTAATTTACTTATTTTCAGCTTAGTCCTTTTATTAATCAGGTTGATGATAAATTGCCCTGAGAAAAGTTTGGACTCTTTTGACTTTGTAAGGGAGGAACACTCAAAAAATTTATATGTTGGCTATAATTAACTTTGTGTCAACAGGTTCCACGTAACAGAGTTAAGTTACCTTAAAGAAAGAATATTTATTTGAGTGAACTTAAGTTCGTTACATAAAGGTAAGGTAATGTTGTTTAGTTCAATTAACACAACATTTATAATTTAGTTTTAATTTATTGACACTGCCAAAAAAATAAATAAATCAGTTAAATTTACTGAAAAATACCGGCAGTGGTTGCCAGGAATTTTCTGTAAAAATACAGAAGTTTTATAGGACTGTTTAAATTTACAAAAAAATAACCATATTTTATCAACTGATACAATGCTTAGTTCACAAAAGCCTAGTTTAGCTCACAAAAACGTGAAGTCATTCAACGTACTAATGTGTTCATGTATGTATAATTAGCAAACAGATTTTCACTGCATTAGTAACTACACAGTTACTTTTAAACAAAAAAAGATGCAGCGCAACATTATCTAACCTTAGTTCATATTGGACTTGCACAGAGATGCTACCATGGTACATAAATGTAATCTTTAGATCAACATAACATTTATAATTTAGATTTCATTTATTTACACTGTTAAAAATTCTGTTCATTTTACGGAAAAATACCGGCAGCTGTTGCCAGTAATCTACGGTACATTTGTAAATCCATATTCATATACATATACATCAAATACATTCCACAGTCTGTATTTTTCATCAAACACATTTAACCCCTTAAATCCCAGAGCGAAATCCTTAATAGTGGAATCTGTATAGCATGAAAGCCAAGAAATATATAAGAATCAGTCTGATGAAATTAGCTACGATATTAAAACCTCCTTCACCTGCTTGTTTATTTGTTGTAAATCTTGTTAGCTTGGTGTAAGATATGATCAATATATGTAAATGAAACAACTGGAGCATCAGCCCTAAATACACCATTCACTATGAGAATGTTTGAACTATGGAAGGAATGAGAAACACACAGACATCAACAATTAGTCTTTGAATTTCAACAATGGTGACAAACCAAAAATAAAAATCTGATTAAAAAAACAACGCAGAACTATAAAAATACTGTACTGAAATATTACACTCAAAAAACAACATACACTAAAGGCAGAGAAACGAAAGTGTAAGAACTTTAAGCTGCATAATATATTCATGCTGCAATGCATGCTGGGAGTTTTGTACTAGGCTGGCACCCAGCATGCATTGCAGTATAAATAAATTATGCAGCTTTTTTTTTTAGCAACCATGGATGAGGTTTATATCCTGATTCTTGATGTCTGCATGTCTTCAGCTTTCAAGGTTTTGCGCATGACACTCTAATTATTAATTTTTTATATTTATTTACTTTTTTTGTATTTGTTAACCTTTAATGAAAAGCCTTAAGTATTGTCCCTAACAGCATTGATATAAACTCACAATTCTTTTTGTTATATCATATATATTTTCATTTACAAAAGACCAGTAATTATATCTGTTCAAATTTAGTACATAATATTTTCTCATTGCCTTTCTTGCTCTATCTGATGAGTTACAAACACACAGTTAAAACAGAAAGAGAAACATTAAGATAGAAGAGTGAGGGATCAAGAGCCCAACTAAAGCAGCCTCTGATCTCTATGATGGTGAGGTCAAATGAAAAAAATTTTTCAAAAAACATATAAACCTTTAATTATCAAATATTCCTGCAAATATGACAGAAATGTGTTCAAACTGTAATCAGTGAAGCTGCTAGTGTTGTTATTTAATGGAGGTGTTTAATCCCGTTTTAATTCAGTTTGTTTAGTGTGAGGCTGTGTCTATGTGTTTAGGTCTTGTTCTTTCTTTCAGTGATTGAGCTTGTCTACAGCAGCTGTTCATCAGTGTCTGAATTCACTCATTGTGGTCATTCACTCTGTCTAGGGGACTAAACTAATCGACTAATTTAGGGACTAGTGAATGAGGGTGTATGGCGAGATTTCAGACACTCTGATTACATTCTAGAAAACAAAGGTTAGATATGTTATTTTGCGTATTTTGTACAGAAATGAGCTGCTAATTATTAAACAGATTTTCACTGTGGACTGTACAGCCTTTTACTGTTAAAATCACCCATATTTTTTTCAGTGCATTGAACATTCAAAATTTTTACTGTAATCTTCCTCTAATGATTCCCATTTAATGAGAGTGATTTGTGTGGTTTGAATTCTCTGTTGTTTTGAAACAACAACCTACCGACCAAAATGAGGCACTGCAGAAGCAACACAACTTCCTTTTATTCATCTTAATTAAGTGAGCTGTTTAAATTTGAAAATCTACTTTTTCTATTTTTTCCCAACAAAACTCTTTTAGTTTTAACAGACAAACATAAGTGAATTGTTTAGTTTGAACATAGTTACAATCTTTGGACCAACTAAAGCCATGATCCATTTTTTTGAGTGAAAAGAGTGATATATCTGCAGTAGGAGTGGATCTTAGCAGCTAATGGCCCATTTTCACTGAGAAGTACAGTACAGTCTGGTACGGGTCACCTTCATCAGGCTTGCATTTCCACTGCCTTTTGGTGGGCGTTGTGTAAATTATGACAAAGTTTCAGACGACATAATTTTTACTTAAGGTAATGTCTACAGTAAAGCCATATGGGTCTCACATATCATTATGAGAAGCTCGTCTCACAGAACAGATGCTTTACACAACTAAATATTGTATAAATGTTCATTACTAACTTTTCTATCAACATGATTTGATTATAACTGCAAATCAATGACAGTGTGAAATAGCCTACTGTAAATGTCACACTGCAGGAAAGTGTCTGAAATCTTTGGACCGTGCCAGAACTTCATCGGAGGAAAAATCTGATCGCAACAGACACTAGGTTCATTGCCCCCTTAGAAAGAAATTTGTGCTCCTCCAGTTTTCAAAAAGGATTGTTCAATCAAAACTGAAAACTCTCTGTCATTAATTACTAAAGCAGGTCGCACACCAGAATAGCCGCTCGGTGGCACCCAGCCACGACTCAGGACACTGTTCATATACCTGCCACGCCACAGAGCACCATCTGATTAATTTCATGTTAAATATCATGCGAATGTGTGCGTCTGGTGTGTGATACTTTTAACTGTCATGTGTGCATTGGGTCGTGGCGCTTCTGCTGTGCGACCAGCTAAACACTCCCATCATTCCAACCTTCAGAAAACACATTTAGATATATTTTATAATATTGTGACAGGTGGCAGATGAGCGGATGGAGGAAGACCCACAATATAATAATAATTACAGCAATTTACTCGACTATGCCACCTTGGGAATTTCACCCAAAGAATTAAAATACATGCACCACCTATATAAAAAGGCACGCACAAGTTCACTCCACCAATTACAGTCAGAGACATTGGCACGGTACCAAAATAAATTACTTTAACAAATCTTGAATAAAAACATCGTTAATAACAAATTGTGCCCCAGGGAGCTCACCAGCCAGACTGTACTTCAGGCAAATGAAAACCACTGCAATGCACTGTGTAAGAAAGAGCACACACGCCAACAAACCAGCACACAGTGATCACTACACACTGTGAGAAAAATCCTAAAATCTCCAATAAAATTAACCTTCCGCCCTGGGAGCTCTGGCACAAGCCGAAAAGTCGGACCAATGCCCTGCAATTAAAAGCAAAAAAATAAATCAATTTACACAAATAAATGATTAAATAAACAAAACAAATGTAATAGAATTGATAAATGAAAACAAAGAAAGTCCATTAAATCCCACCTTAAACAATGAAAAGAAACAATTCAATCTTAAGCCAAATTAATTACTAAAGAGAAAATAAACCAAACATCAATAAGAAGAAAATACAGCAGTAGAGACTCACAAAATGTAGGGAAAATCTCAAATCAAAACAAGCTGGATGAATAAATCAAAATTTCGAAAATAAACAAATAAATCTAGCCAAACTATAAAGGATCCTACTTTATAATCCAATCAAATGAACCAAATAGGGAAAATGGGACCCAAACAAGCAATAATAGGTAAACATACCAACAAAAGTAAGTTAAATAAACAGTCCTTGTAGGAACAAATCGAAAAGATAGAAAATTAAAGAAAACAAAACAGAAAACTAAATCTAAGAAAACAGAAAATTTAAACGAAAAGGAAAAAACAGGACAGCACTGTAGCCGCAAATAAATGCAGAGCGTCCGACGGAGCTCCCTTTACAGATTGCCACTCAGCCTATAAACAGAGAAATAAATCATTATGGTAGAAAGTGTAAAATCTCTTCTTAAACAACATGCTTCCTTCCGCTCACCTAAGGGGATCGAGGTTGAATCAAAGGCAGAGATCACGTAAGTTTCAGTCAAACAGCCGGCACAGCAAACAAACACAGCCGCGCACCGGCGTCTGGTTCTCACAGCTGAGAAAAGAGGACACACATCATTTCCAGATCGATCGCATTAACCACAACATTAAACAGACGATGCTTCCTTACCTTTTCCTACACTCACTCTAGCTTTGGCAATCACAGCGAAACATTTTAGGCAAAGCAATATTCAGCCCGATCAAACTTTCCACTGCCCTCGGTAGGTGCGGGAAGAGACGGAAGCGCGTTCACGGCGCCGCAGCTCATCAGGTGACGCATTCCTGGTAGCAAATGCTTTCCTCTTTTTATAGCCCAAATGCCGTTTGGTGATAGGACGGAGACAAAGACCCGTAAATTACTGACGCTAGGCAACTAATTATCTCTCCTGCCACAATATGAAATAGCATTTAAATTATGAAGATTGTAAAATCAAAGCAACAGCGGAGATCTGGTCCCCGCATTAGGTCAGGGTGGGCTTGTATATAGCCTTTAAAGTGCATACGCGGCAGCTAAGTCGCACTCTAGAAAACTGGACTAGTGTATGGCATGAAGGTGAGCCGCCTAATTCATTTCATGTTTTGGTTAACTAATTCTTTAAATACAACTTTCCTGAGCTCTAAAAGGAAAAAAATGCATAAGAAGTTTGCCGTTAAGTTAATTTTAGCAGAAACGCAGCTGTCAGTCATTTTCACATTAGTTTTTCAGTTAGGGGATATGTAGCCTTATAAAAATGTTTAGTTCACTGCACAGTCCCACAGTAATCTACACTATAATGAATATTATAAGCTATTATATTCATTATTATTAATGTATTCAAATGAACCGATGAAATTGACAATATGTGGAAACATTTTGAATGGTTGCTTTCTTTTTGAAATTGCTAAAGCCAATTTTACTGTTGTGTAAAGAAACATCTCATTATGCAGCAGCAGTCTCGAGTTAGGACAATGAATAAATGCCTTTTGAGTTTAAAGATGATCGGCCTGCCAAGTCAAGCTTACAGTTATACATGAAATAGGTATAGTGTGTGAGTAAGTGGATTTGCCGTAGATCAACCTCTCACTTTCGCTGCAGGTAGGATGAATGATAATCTTTAAAAATATGTTATTTAGGCTATACTGATATTTGCTCAGGCAAAATTAAACACCAGAAAATATACAGTAGGCCTATTTTAACGGCTAAAATACAGTTAGCATATCAATTTTATTTTGTCTTCTAGCTCATGGGCCTAAACATAAAAAAATGTAACCTGAAAACATTATTAAATGAAGTTTCACAAACTAATTTCGAGAGGAGCACGTGATATGATTGACTGCAGCTGGCCACTCATCTACACTCATTAGCTAACCAATCAGATCGATCCAAACTCACTATAAATAACCTAGCTAAGATCTACACCCCTATCTTCGTTTTCTGAAGAAGCTGAAGACAGGTCCTCTCTTGCTCCTCCGAAAGCTACTCACGGACAAACTGACCTCCTACTATTTTCAACTACAATACCACACCACCATTTCCATCATCGTCAGCATGTACAAAAACGACAACAACAGTGGACGTCTGAGATCTCAAGAGCAACAGCGCAGCTACAGACAAGAAGGAAAGCTCCGCGCTCCCCGAAACACCAGCCCCGCCTCAACAACACCCAGCTCAGCCGCGAAGTCGGCTCGAGACCGAGGCTCCAACAAGAGGTCGAAGGCCTATCCACTCCAGCCAGAACACAACACAATCCCAATCTCCGCCACGTACCTTCTCCAGCATCATCATGCGTCTCTCATATCCAACAAACGACCGTCATTGAACTCTTCCAATCTCCTAAACGCCGCAACCATGATTACAAGCCGCTGCTTTAAACCCAGAAAGACCTTACGAATCCACATCTTCACCGACTCCGCCCCCTATGACATAACAACTACGCGCTCCTGCTACACCCCTATCCCAAACAGACAATATCCCTGCAAAATCTTCCGGGGCAGTAAGGAAAGCATTAAAGCAATCTCTGAATCGAACATCCTGCAGTCTTCATTAATTAAATAAACATGAATAAGACTATATCCGGACATCAACGCAACTCCTGGATTTCCACCTCACCCTTCCAGATTGCAGCTCACCAATCCAGTACAACTCCCGCCCGCCTCTTCCAGCGATCCTGACCTCTTATCTATTCTTCCAAATCTCCTACATTAACCCAGCACTAAGAATTATCCATCCTACCTCGCTATATCCCCGCCTTCCCTCCTTTCACTTCTACACACTTGCAACTACGGCGGCGACAGTCTCATGGAAACTGAAATTACTTGTCGAGTTCTGCCTATATGTTTAATCTTTTATTGATTTATGTTTGCACCCTGATCTAATTTTTCTGTATTTCTCATTTCAGGTCTGTTTAACGGATCCCAGCCCGGTATCTCGGCGCTCCCTTCCCATATAACCTCACTAGCTCTCCACCAACGCTGAACCAGAAATCAAAGAGCTTTTATGCGAGAAAGAGATCGAAAATTCACGATCGGTCCCTTTTTCTCGATCCCAGTTTAGCACATTCATCAACCCTACTGGAAAGAGCATTAGAACGTTTCTAAAAACGTCTAATTACGGCTCTTTAATCACCTCATATATTCCACCCTTTTTCAGCTTTAATAGCATCATTCCGCATAAACATGACGCTTTAAATTATCACAGCATTAAACAAGCAATCTCTCTGATGAATCTAGACGGCAGCAATTGGCTTGCAAGTCAACATTTCCTTGTCTTAAATTAAAACCTGATTCGGGCATCTCCTCCGAATTTCGGCATTAATCGGAGATTTTAATTCTACTAAGCAGTCCGTTTAATATGCGGACGCAGAAGTAGCCCATACAGGCCTGGCGCCAGGATATATCCTTTCATTAAGGCCTTATTCACATTTATTATTACTTTGCATTACTGCCTGAGTTACTGACCTAAAGCAATTAAATATTAATATAGCCTACTTTAGTATTAATATTTTGCAGTTTGGCTAATTCTTATTTAGTTATCGAAGGTTATGCAATACCTTTTATTAACGCAGATTATAGCTTCAGCGTCAACAGTGATTTTAATCATATTTCATTCACCATATTTTCTTCCTTTTTATTTCAATAATAGGCCATAAACGTTTAAGTTTTAGGTAGCTGCCCATGCAAGCTAATCCACGGTCAGATTCGTATAACCGGCAATAACTAATTGTGAAATCCGCATAACCGAGTTATCACGCCTCAAATACAAGCCTACAATGTTTTCTGGGGTTTAATCTTGCATGAGCAAATAGCAGTATAGCCTTACATATTTTTATAAATTATCATTTAGCCTACTCGCAGTACAAGTGAGAGGATGATCCGCAAATCCACTTACGCACTTATTTAATCTATAGCACAGTAACTCGACTTGCAGACCGATCACTTAAACGTAAAGGCATTTTATTGTGTCTTAACTGCTGCTAAATAATGGGATGTTTCCTTACACAACTGTAAAAGTGCGCTTTAGCATGTCAAAATGCGTTTCGTCAATGTTATTAATATTGATAATAATGAAAATAATACATT
The DNA here is from genome assembly GCF_052040795.2 of Danio rerio. Taxonomy (NCBI): domain Eukaryota; kingdom Metazoa; phylum Chordata; class Actinopteri; order Cypriniformes; family Danionidae; genus Danio; species Danio rerio. The sequence continues at coordinate 80,748,536 of NC_141024.2, read as the reverse complement.
TAAATAATAATTAAGCCTATAGTGTAGACTACTATGGGATTATAGTGAACTAAACATTTTAATAAGCTACATAACTGTACAGAGCAGATTGTCGCGTTTTTGCTCAAATTAATTTAACGGCAATATTATTTTGCATTTCTCTTTAGATCTTCAGAGAATTGTGTTTAAAGAATTAGTTAACCAAAACATGTAATTACTTAGGCTGCCATAGCCTCATGTCATTCACTAGTTCAGTTTTTCCTGCGTGAGTTGAGTGCGCCTCCATCGCCGTGTGCACGTTTATACGGACGCACCTGACCTGATGCGGGGACCACATCTCTGGAATAGGAGCTTTAATCTCACAATTTCACAATTTAATTGCCATTTCATATTATACAATATTTAAACGTGTCTGAAGGTCGGGATGACGGGAGTGTTAATTAACTACTGAAATAATTTTTAGAGTGAATAATCCTTTATGAAAACTGAGGGGCTCAAATTCTTCTGAGGGGGCAATGCCTCCCTTCGCCCCCCGTAGCGCCCGGCCTGAGCCCATTCATCCACGCTTTTAAGCATTCGCTGGATTCTCACCAATAACCACGGCGTTTGCACTTAGTTCATCTATTAGATAATTTCCTTATATCTCCCCCATAATATCTTCGAGCCAAAACCTCGTGACAGGTTTCTAATATTGGCATCCCCATCGCGGATGAACGTCCGGCCAAGCCCGTCTAGAATTCTTAAGCATCAATTGAAATAAAAATAATAATTTACAAGCTTCTTAATCTAATTTAATCTACTTAAATTAGCTCTCTTTTTATCCTTGAAGACCAAGTTCACGATAAGCTCAAACTGCTGTCCAACCTAGGACACTAAAAACTCACGCGCAGTATCCCGCAGGGATGGCTTTCCGTCACTCGCCTCCTTCAACTCGCAGCACCGGTCCCTGTAGTAGATGAAGTATCTATCCATTCTCGGCCGTAACAGTCCCGGCCTGAAAGGAGTCGCGCACCGGAGGCGCCGCGCGCGCTCATGACAAGGGATGGTAGGCCAATACAAACCAGACACACATAATTAATATTTATTTAATGAAACTATTTAAATGTACAGTAGCGCTCCGCGGCGCCGTAGAATACAATTGCTCTAAAGTGAGGCTGGGCACTGCGGACAACAGCTGGATATTAATGGCTGACGGCTGCGCCGGAGCACGCACCCCGACTGAACATGTCAAGAATTCCAAACGCACGGCGAGACGCAGCGCGTCTCCGAGCGGCGCTAAAAGCGCGGGGTCCGCTTCATGTTTTACTTCCTGAGCGCTGGAATAGCTGCCCATTCATTTATAAGCGATCCAATTCATCCCCAGTATATCCTCTTTACACAGCACCGTTACAACGAAGCCGCTGGTCACTGCCCTAATAAGGGCGTTATCATTATGCTTAAAGCGGCTTCTCCATCGCTGCATTTGGACTTTAACCAAAAACGATTCATTATAACGGCTGTATCATGTTCCTAGTTGCATAAGAATTGCTGACTCTCTTTCTTGCTTATTTCCAGAAACTAGTACCGGAAGCAGAGCCATCCCTCCTTTTGAGATGATATCCCATAACCACTGCATACAAATTGGATCAAGATCCATATGTAACCCCAGAACATTTCAATAGTTCCTCACTGCTCAGCTCATCCAATATCCCATTCCCCACTCAACACTTCTATTCCTGATTCCCCGCTTGCATTCAGACTATACACCTCATTCCTACATGCACACAAACACATCCAAGACAACTCTATCAAGAGTTATTAAGGGGAATTAAAAAATTGCACTAACTCGCATACGGCTCCTTTTCAGATTCTATTGCTAATTCACAATGCCACCACAGCTGCACACAAGGGCTATCTTAACAACACATACAAACACTTGGAAGGAGGTCTTCTGACGCCTTTAATTCTTACATTTAAGCTGAGCCACAGCCATCTCAAGGAAGCTCTGAGGACCCTTACCAGCAGACACGCTAATTCCAGCGGCCAAGGGCACAGGCATAATCCAGGGATATGACAAGACCCAGCTATGCCAGCTCCCCAGGAGTGGAAGAGCTACCCAACCACGCAAGCTCGCGGGCATGACCCAGCCTCCTAACTGCCTTTCCTTCTTATAGCTTGAGTTGCACTCAACTTTCTCTCCCTAGTCACTCCCCTAAGGACTTCTGTAGGACCCCGCCCCATGGCTCCGAACCCCGTACAATGTTACACAGAGCTTCAATTCCCGCAGGAATCATATTAGCCTTGCCCCAGCCCTAGCTTTTTATATATTATATATCATTTCTTATAATGCTATATAATATAGCCTCATTTATTTATTCTCTCTGTTTGATTTTATTTATATAAATTTATATTCATATGCACCCACGCATATAAATATTAATTTATATGTAGCGCTGCCACCCTCATGCTCTGTTCCCGCAGGAACACTCCCAGAGCACCTATTATGCCCGTCAGCCTCCAGTAGGTGTCTCCATCTACCCCTCATCTCTCCCGACTCCTACTGGAGTTGGCCAAAATAGCTCACCCAACCCCGAGCTGTGACACGAGCACGAGTCACGTCACTGACCCTCCCCGGCCCTAGACCATTATTTTTCTTTATTCTTATTTATTTTTCACATTTATCTTTTATTTTTTTAATTTATTTATATATCTATATATCTATATGCACCCACGCATATAAATATATATTTATATATAGTGCTGTCACCCTCAAGCTCTAACTCTCGCAAGAGTTGCTCCCGAGCATTCGACCCCCGCAGGGGTCATCGCCCAACTGCCACTCACCCTTCAGCTGGGGCCTCCACCCGCCCTCCATCCTTCCCGTCCCTAGCTGGAGATGGCACTTGCAGCTCTATCTCCCGCTGGAGAGCCCAAAAGAGCTAGACTCCCGCTGGAGTCAAGTAATATCGCCCTCCCAAGGCCTTAGTTTTCCCCATTATATATATATATATATATATCTATATATCACATATACATATATCTTTATATATAGTGCTGTCACCTCACAGCTCTATCTCCGCAAGGAGTGTTCCTCGAGCAATTTCTCCTTTGGAGCCCATGACTCCCCCCCCGCAGCCCTCGTCACCCCCCATCCAGCCGGAGTCCTCACTTCCCACTCCTTATCATTTGACTCCAACTGGATCCCCGTCCACCCCACAGCTCTGACCCCCGCAGGGGTTTCCTTAAGTCTCTACTCCAGCAGGAGTATTCATAGCCCACGCCAACTCTGCTCGGGTTCCCGCAGGAGCCTGTATCACCCTTTGCTCCCATCGGAGCCCCCTTCGCTTTCTTCTCAACCACTATATCCAGCAGCCGGATATAGCATTTCAAGCCTTTCGGGGAGTTTCTTCGAATACACGGCTGCTGTCCCGAGTCTCATGCATTTGGGGAGCTCTCGAGAACACCTGACCTCGTACTCCCCTCACATGCTTTATGGACCTGGCGGGAGCCCTGGGCTCAACTATCTCCGAGCTCAGGGTTCTCTCCCGGGACAGCATGCCAAACTTGCTAACAAGTTGTCAAACAGTATCTAAGTGTGAACTCTTGAAATGTTTAAAATTAGGGTTTAAGTGTATTTCTAGTTGTAACTAAATATATATTTTTTAAAATACAGATATAGTGTGTTAAAAGCATATTTTAGTTCAATTTCAGGGTGTCTCAAAATAGCACAGTTGAGTACACTTAGATGGTATTAAGTTTATCTTAACATATACTTAATACTATCTTTTAGTACATTAAGTACAAAATTAGTGTGCTAAAATGATGCACATTTAGTACATTACTGAAAAGTGTACTAAGTATACTTAAAGTGTATTTTAGCACACTGCTTTCACATTTTGTATATTCTTTTAATATATTACTATTATGCTTTAAGCTATTCTTAAATGTATTCATAAATGTTTAAAATTAGGGTTTAAGTGTATTTCTAGTTGTAACTAAATATATATTTTTTTAAAATACAGATATAGTGTGTTAAAAGCATATTTTAGTTCAATTTCAGGGTGTCTCAAAATAGCACAGTTGAGTACACTTAGATGGTATTAAGTTTATCTTAACATATACTTAATACTATCTTTTAGTACATTAAGTACAAAATTAGTGTGCTAAAATGATGCACATTTAGTACATTACTGAAAAGTGTACTAAGTATACTTAAAGTGTATTTTAGCACACTGCTTTCACATTTTGTATATTCTTTTAATATATTACTATTATGCTTTAAGCTATTCTTAAATGTATTCATAAATGTTTAAAATTAGGGTTTAAGTGTATTTCTAGTTGTAACTAAATATATATTTTTTTAAAATACAGATATAGTGTGTTAAAAGCATATTTTAGTTCAATTTCAGGGTGTCTCAAAATAGCACAGTTGAGTACACTTAGATGGTATTAAGTTTATCTTAACATATACTTAATACTATCTTTTAGTACATTAAGTACAAAATTAGTGTGCGAAAATAGAGCACTTTTAGTACATTACTGAAAAGTGTACTAAGTATACTTAAATAAGTGTATTTAAGTGCACTTTCACCTGGGGTGCGATCATAAAACCAACTTTACCTCCATCATGTTGCAAATCAGATTTCTTAGAAAATCGGAGGAAATCTGATCGAGATAAAGCTGCTTTCATATTCACGCATTCGTCCGTTTTTGAAGAGTGACAACTTTAAACAATATTATTTTGAACAATATATGGGTCTGAAATCGCCGGTAAGACTGATAGCAACAGAGCACCACCAAGTAACTTCATTGAATGTAAACATGTCTCGTATGCTAATATGATTTATCCACTTAGACTTTGCAAAGAATCCCGCCTGAAATCATATTAGAACGGTCAAGGTCCGAATGTGTGAATATAAAACCAACTTGACCTCAGTGGAAAGGTGCCCATTTTCCATAATTAAATCGGCGACAAACAAAAAAACAAACAACCAAACTGCATTTTCAGCGGCAGATTACAAAGTTTGTGAGCTACGCGCGCGATCTATTTTGCCAAAAAGTTTTGGCAAAATCTAATTTTAACAATTTAAAGGTCAAAACAATTGTTTTACTTACCGTAATCAAATGACCTCAGGTCAACACGGTGGGCAGAGTCAATGGATTTGATTGTCAGCTTGAACGAGATTTACTAACAAGCTTTTTTTTTTTTCCTCGATGTTTTTGCCTAATCTATATTTGTAAAACAGACCGCCGTAAAAGGTGAACGACAGCATTGATTTATTCATGTAAAAAAAAACAACAACAAAAAGGTATGCACGTCGCAGGTTAAAGGCATACACTGTAAAATATATGGACGTAGTATCCGGGACGTCACCCATAGGTTTCTGAAGAGTGCAAAAGAAGCCACAAGTAGGCGCGGCCAACCATCGCCCTTTTGTTTGCGCGTCATCTCACCAAACAAGGCAAAGAGGCGGAGAGTGAGCGGAGCTACAGACACTGTGCTGATTCGCCTTTATTTAATCACCCTAATTAAACAAAGATAAAATAAGGATCCTCCCTTTGCTATATTTCTCAGCTAGAGTTTAGTTAAAAGATCGTCTTTAGAATGTATTTTGCAAAAGAACAAATTAGATTCATACTTTACCACACAGGGTAACTTTGATGGGTTCTGGAGAATGAATTCAATGTCCACTCCAGTGAAGATAAGTAATAAAATATACTTTTATTAATAAAATAAAATCCAGTGAAAAAGGAGAATAAACAAAAGACCAATAACAGAAACAAAATCCTTACTTTATCCTCCGTTGAGGATAAAGGGCAACAAACCCCGGTATACAGAAGTCGGAAAAGCGCAAAGCTGATGAGTACATGTCAGCTTTTATACCCAGTGTCTCAGTGACAGTGTTCATAAATCAACTTTAAACACAGGTGCATAAACTACTTAAATCATACATTCAAGGAGCATGCTAAATCACTTGAACAGTAAGAAGACAGATATATAGTCATCAGAGTACATTATATCATATAAATCAACATTTAGGCATTTTAATATCAGCCTTGATTTATAATGTGCTATAAAGTTATGCACTTAGATTCAGGTGTGCGTACTCGGTAGAAAGTTCAGCAAAAGTACGAGTAGGGAGTTCATTTAGAGTTCGACTACGAGCAAGAGGGTCATCAGAAGTAGCAAAGGGTTGGACTTCCGGCGGTTAACTGAAGCGCATGGCCGCTTAACTTTTTGTCTCCCGTTCGGTCGGAGATTAATTCCCCAAACAATACAATTAAAGCTTAGTTACTGATCGAATTTAATGATGGAAGGGGAGAAGATCAAAAAGGGCAAAGGAAAACAGCTTGGGAAAGCGGATAAAGGTAGTAATTTAGAGGATACCGCCGTGGCTGAGGAACAAGGAGAGCGTAATGGCGGACAAGAGGAAAATCTAAAATTAGCAACAGTGGATGATAGCGTCGCGGCCATCCGCGCAGACATAAAGATGATGGCCTTGGAGATGAAGTCAGAGCTAAACAACTTCCGGGACGATCTGAAAAGAGAATTAGTGGACTTTCGAAAGGAAATTTATCAGACGCTAAACGAAATCACAACTGATCTAAAAACTACAACTGACAGAGTGAGTGAGGCCGAGGCCCGCATCGCCGAAGCCGAGGAGTGGTCCACGGACTTCAGGGAAGCTCTGAGCCAGTCACTACAAGCCCAGGAAAAAATGCAGATGAAGTTAACGGACCTGGAGGCACGCTCGAGACGTAATAATGTTCGCATTTTCGGGATCTCGGAAGGCGCTGAAAATAACAACATCTACCAATTCATTGATAATCTTATTAAAAAAGAACTGGACCTCGTTGATATTGAACTCAGGATTCAAAGATGCCACAGAGCGCTCGGACCAAGACCGCCTAACGAGGCGCTGCCAAGATCGGTGATTGTGTACTTTCAAGAATTCAAAGTTAAGGAAATGGTTCTGCACACTGCGTGGAAGAAAAAGGAAATCTTTCACAACAACAGCAGGATCTATTTTGATCATGACTACCCTGCTGAAACCTTGACGAAAAGGAAGGCATACTCTCAGATCAGGAGGATACTCAAAGAGAAGGGTATAAGATTTCAAACACCGCCGCCAGCGAAATTGCGAGTGTTCTTTGACAGTGGGCCGATCACCTATGGAAGCGCAGACGAAGCGACCGAGGACATGAAGAAAAGGGGCTTCCAGTTCGGCCGCGAGACATCTTCAGAAGTTGAGGTTTTGAGCAAAGCGCGGACGACCGGCTGGCAATGCTCTACGAATACGACAAACCCGTCAGGATTGGATTAAAGAGAGGCTCCGGAATTTTCGCCGACCAAGATAGATTTAAAGGTTTATGGTTTGTTATCTGTGAGTGACAAATGACTGTAAACTATACAGTTGGTGAAGGAACCAGCCGTTTGTTATGGACATTTTAGTGTGTGCCAGGCGACAGCTGCGAACACCCGCAACGGGATGGAGTAAGACTGAATTCTTTTTTTTTTTTCTCTCTTTCCCCTAACGTTACTACTCTAAGACTGTTATCTCATGTAGGCTGTTGCTGTTATCCTACTTACCTCAATTATTTTTCTGTTGATCTGCAACGGGTAAAATCGCCCTTAATAAATAACGTAGTTGACCGACAAACACGGGAACATATATATGCATATATATATATATATATATATATATATATATATATATATATATATATATATATTATTTGCTTTTGACGTTCGTTAGTGCACGCAGAATACCCTAAAGGGCACTTAAGGCTGCACTGAAGAGGGGCTCTGGTGTTTATCTAGACTATTCCCCTACAATAAGAAGTAAGAACTGTTTGTTACTTCGAATGGAGGTTTCTCTATGCATTCTGTTTAGTTTTGTTATTTCCGACTGTAAAGTCAAGGGTTCTTTTTTTATTGTATATAGTTCATATGTAGTTCAGACTAGGTCACAAATAACATATACCTTACAGAAAGTGCTTTATAACATGATCACATGCAGTTTCAGGAATATAGGGTGATCACCCTTAATGTGAATGGCTTATACAATCCAATCAAAAGAAGCAAGGTTATCGCAAAGATGAAAAAGGAAAAGTTGCATGTTATATTTATGCAGGAGACGCATCTTAATAATCTAGAACACGAAAAATTAAAACAAAAAGGGTTTAAGAATGTATTTTATTCATCTTACAGGAGGGGAAAACAAAGAGGGGTAGCAATATTAATCTCTAACTGTGTGAACTTCCGCCTGCTTGCTGAATTTACAGACAAAGAGGGTCGATATGTTCTTGTTAAGGGCCTCTTAGATCAAAAAGAAGTTATGTTAATTAATGTGTATATACCCCCTGAGCAAGACAACTCATGCATAAGGGAAGTTTTTCAATTAATAGCTTCTGAAGCATCAGGAGTTGGAATGGAATGCCCAGATGCAACCTAAGCTTGATTCCACTAATGCATTAAAGAGGCTAACCCCTAGAGCAAGGGTAACTAAAAAACTGTTGATGGAACTGGGATTGATAGATGTATGGAGGGAGCTACATCCACTAGATAAACAGTTCACATTTTATTCCGCAAGCCAAATTTCCTATTCAAGAATTGATTACTTCTTTGTTTTTAATTCAGACAGACACCGGCTAATAGACTGCAAGATACATTTAGATAACAAAAAGAACAACTCACTGTGGCGGCTTAATACAAGTATACTGAATGATAGTACATACAAAGAATTTATTCAAAAGGAAATAAAGGATTATATCGATAACAATAACAATGGGGAAGTATCACCGAGTGTCTTATGGGATGCATCAAAATCAGTGATTAGGGGTAAACTCATAGCTCTTACTTCACATAAGAAAAAGGAAAAATGTAAAAAAGATGTTTGACTTGCAGGAGAACCTTAAGACCTTAGAGAGAGAACATATTATGGAAAAGAAACCTCATATTTTAAACCAAATAAAAAATATTAAGAAGCAAATAAATACATTATATGAGGAAGAAATAGAGAAAAAAGCCAAATTCACTAAGCAAAGATTTTATGAAAACGGCCCAAAGGCTTTGAAGTTATTGGCATGGAGGCTTAGAAAACAGCAGGCGGAGCGCACTATATCGGAAATTAGAGACCCTATAACTAATAGAATTAAACACAACCAAGATGATATCCATAACATTTTTGAAACCTACTATAGAAATCTATATAGTGAAATAAGTACAACTAATCCCACTGAAATAAATATCTTCTTAGAATCATTAGACTTACCCTCTATAGGCACAACACAGAATAAATCCCTAATGGCAGAGATCACAAAAGAGGAAATAGGGAAAGCAATTTCAAGATTAAAAGTAAATAAAACACCTGGCTCAGATGGCTTCCCAGTTGAGTGGTACAAGGTCTTCAAAGACCAGTTAATCCCCATGCTTCACGAGTGTTTTAACTACATGCTTAAAGGTGGTGAACCACCAAGAACATGGAGTGAGGCAATCATTTCGATTATTCCTAAAGAGGGTAAAGATAAGAAAGAGTGTAGTTCTTTTAGACCAATTTCTGTATTAAACACGGATTATAAATTATATGCATCAATACTAGCTAAAAGATTGGAAGATATAATACCAGAATTGGTGGACCTAGACCAAACCGGATTTATAAGGGATAGGCAAACACAAGATAATATTAGGCGGGTGCTACATGTTATTGATCATGTCAACAAAAAGAAAACCAGAGCTGTAGTTATTAGCTTAGATGCGGAAAAGGCATTTGACTCAGTTCGTTGGGAGTATTTATATTTAGCACTGACAAGATTTGGCTTTAATGAAGACTTTATTAGATGTATTAAAAATTTATATTCATCATTAAATGCAAAAATTAGGATTAATGGTCATCTTACCAAAAGCTTTGTTCTGGAAAGAGGCTGTCGTCAAGGTTGCCCCCTTAGTCCAACCCTTTTTGCTTTATTTATTGAGCCTTTGGCACAGTTAATAAGAGACGAACCGGGAATTAAAGGAATAACAGTTAGAGGTTCAGAGCAAAAGATCTGTCTGTATGCAGATGATGTTCTTTTGTTTGTTGGAACACCAGAACTTAGCATTCCTAATCTGATGTCAGTTTTAAATAAATTTGGCACCTACTCTGGTTACAAGCTAAATATCCAAAAAACACAAATTTTAAGCTTTAATTATTACCCTCAGAAAGATATGCAAAATAAATTTAATTTCAAATGGAATTCAACAAGTTTTAAGTACTTGGGTATTAAAATAACTAAAGATTTTACACAATTATTTGATAGTAATTATGGCCCTATAAATAAGAGTATAAAATCTGACATAGATAGGTGGTCCCAGTTGCCCTTAGAGATGCACAATAGAATAGAGACAATAAAAATGTATATAGTTCCTCGTCTTCTATACCTCTTCCAATCCCTACCAATCGAAATTTCATCAAAACAGTTTAGAGAATGGGACAAGTGGATTTCAAGATTTTTATGGAGGGGCAGGAGACCTAGAGTTAAATATAAAACATTGCAGTTGTCTAAGGAGAAAGGGGGAAGATCATTGCCTTGCTTGTCTGACTATTACAAAGCTGCCCAGTTACGGCCCTTAGTAATCTGTTGTAACCCAGAATACACTGCAAAATGGAAAGACCTGGAAACTTCACAAATTGATATCCCACTACAATCATTATTGGGTAGCAAGATTTTACATAAACACTATTTAAATAGCTTAAATCAGTGGTCCAAAGTTCCCCTTAGAATCTGGTTTAAAGAATGTAATTCTCCACTACTCGAAAAACAGTCTAGACTGATTAAATGGGTAGCATTTGACCCTGACTTTAAACCAACTAAAATCGATGGGAGGTTTCAAGCTTGGTATAGGCTCGGCATCACTACATTTAGCTTGATTTCCTCAAATGGGGAATTAGATAGCTTCCAGAAAATCTCAGATAAGTATGGTCTGGTCAAATGTGATTTCTTTAGGTATTTGCAAACCAGAACCTATTTTAATAGCGAGTTTAGATGCTCAGAGAACCATCCCCCCAATTTAATTGACTTAGTTATAGACATCTACAAGAACAAAGATAATAGAAGACTTGTTTCAAAATTGTATTCTGCCATCCGATCGACCAAGGAAGAATCAACAAATTATATCAGACTAAAATGGGAGAGAGAATCCAACCTAGTTATCTCAGAGGAAGATTGGTTGAATATCTGCTCAGTACAGGCCACCTCTTCCAATTCTGGTATGTGGAGAGATTTTTGCTGGAAGAATCTTACCAGATACTTTATAACCCCCAAATTAACATACATGCAAACACAGGACAAGGACAGGGGGCAGTGCTGGAGGAAATGTGGAGAAGACTTGGCAAACCACTTTCACATATTTTGGAGTTGCCCAGCCATCCAGCCATATTGGAAGGATGTAAAGCAAATAATACGTAATATTTTTGTTGATGATGTGGATCTTTCTTTTACAACAATTTATCTGGGAAATATTGCAGCCAACCTAATGGTAAAAGACAAGTACTTATTAAAAATACTCCTAGCAACCAGTAAGAAAACTGTGACTCGAAAGTGGCTACAATTGGAACCCCCTACAAAATCTGAATGGTTGGATATCATATCTAATGTTCAAAATATGGAGAGGATGACTTTTTCTTTAAAACTACAAATGGACAAATACCTGCAATATTGGGAGAAATGGATTGTACTTATGCCTTTACACAGTGTAATCTGATTTATATATGTATCTGTTCATGTGACCTGTAAGGAAATATGTGACCTGTCAACCGTTCAATTAAGTTCTGGTGTTTTATTGTATTATTTACTTAATTTTTTTTTTTTTACCTACTTCTTGTATTTTTTTCCCCCCTTGTTTTATTTTTATTTACTTATTTATTTATTTATTTTTCTTCTCTCCTTAAAAGTGATAAAAATAAAGCATAAAAAAAATAGATTATAATCACATTTGATTTTTTTTTAACTTAAAATGACAATCTTTTTGCTAAATTAAAATTATTCAACCCATTCTTTAAACGGGGTTTTGCTTGTCACCCTAAAGAGTTTAAAACAATAATTAATATTATCCCTAAAAACATCACAGTATTGACCAGAGGTTTTCTTTCACACTATTCTGTAATGTTCTCTCTTCCATCTTTATTTTTTAGAATTTTTTTTTCCAAAATGTAATAAGTTTTAAAGGAATATTCTTATTCAAAGGCTTCATCCTAATCAGCTCAGACCTCATTTATTTTTAAAGATTTTAATTCACAGGAATTAGAAAAATAAGACAAGTTACATTTCTTATTCAATTCTACCCAAAATTAAAGAACTTCACTTTAAATGATTAATGATGTGTCTCCATCAAAAGAATTCCTGAGATTAAAAGTTGATAAGCAGGAGATCTTGCCAATGTTATGAAAGTCATATTGAAAACACTGAGCATGTTTTATATAATTGCATATACTCATGTCTCATGTCAATATCCATGTAAACCCTTTTAGCAATAAACAAGTTAAATTTAATGTGACTAAAGAAAATTGTACACAGCATTAAGTAGTTAATAACCGTTTATGCTTTGCAAAATATTCTTCATTCATGAATATATAAATTTATAAAAATGTTGGTTTTTAAACCTTTTAAAGGATGACAATGAGATTTATAGACCCATACTAGTTTAAAAAAGTATCCTTTTTCAGTTTTATTTTGCCCACCTAACATTGCTGTTAGTAATAGTAGTCACACACACACACACACACACACACACACATATATACATATATATATATTAGTGCTGTCAATCGATTAAAAAAAATTAACTAATTAATCGCACCTTTTTTTTAAAAAATTAATCGCGATTAATCACACCTAAAATACTGAAACTTGTAATTTTGGCTATTTAAATGTCAAATTAATGTAAACGCAAGACAAAAAATATTTAAATTCAAAAATATTATTGTTTAATAGATTTTTTGTTTAACTTGTAACACAGATTTTTTCATGTAAACAACATACCCACAATAAACCAAAGGTGGGACCAAGTCATTGTTTGGCAAGTCACAAGTAAGTCTCAATTCATTGCCCTCAAGTCCCGAGTCAAGTCCCGAGTCAAGACAGGCAAGTCCCGAGTCAAGTCCCGAGTCAAAGGCAACAAGTCTCAAGTCAAGTCCAAAGTCCTTTAGTTTGATTTTCGAGTCTTTTCGAGTCTTTTTAACAAAAAAATAAAATTTAAACAGATTAGGTATGGTTGTAAGATCTGTATTAATTAAACAAACCTTTTTTTTATGAAAGAACATTGCTCAGATATATAAAAATACAAATGCAATTTTCTGAAAAAGTACTGAACAGTGCTGGGTCTCGTCTACACAGCATAATGCACAAGAACGAGTTCCACCAAAAAAAGACTCCATTTTGCCTCACATCACACAGAAATTTCAGGTCTCCTGCTGTCTAATTCATTAAGTTTAGTTGTGCTATGTTATGTCTTCGGTGATCAACTTGTGATTAACCAAAATTACATAACCTCAATGTGGTAGCAGTAGACCAACTCCTGTATGCCGCAAAGTTAAATTGAGTGAAATTGGAATTTTGTCAATTGAATCTCGTGTGTGCTAAAGAGATGGAGTTGCAAATCCGTCTAGCAGCAATGTAAAATGGTAGCACATATTGTTAATGAAGTAGGCTACTTCATACAAACAATAACGTTGTTTTCTTCACATAAAGTTGAAGAGCTTTGCTCGCTACCTTGTGTGATGCTCGTGCACGGATTTCCTCTGTTTGTGGACAAAACTGATTGCGAGTTCTCAAATATACGCTGCTCATGCGCAAATTTTCTCTCGCTCGCAAATATGCACTGCTCACACACAAATTATCTTGAGCGCTCTCAGAGATTATATGCAAACTCACAATTTGTGTCGTGTTCCCTCTTCCTTTCATGCTTTTTGATATGATTCATATTGCTGCACTGTTTAATAACAATAACCAAAATACTAAAATAGACTTACATATTAAATGTTTAATCTAATAAACCATAACATTTTTGTTTGTTTTATATGATGAGATATTTTCAGTTTCAAACACTTAAAGACAGAGAATAGACCAGTGGTGCCCCCCTGAAAATTTGCTTAAGGGGGGCCAGAAGAGGCCAGCTACGTCAGTGGCACCAATCAATCCACAATAATTTAGTGGCTGCTATTTATTTATTGAAATATTGCATTGTATTGCATTTATGTAAGTAGACTTAAATAAATAATGTCAACAGCAAAATCATATCGGGTTGGTCACAGGGGTGGCTAGAGTTTACACAGGGGTAACACCCCTTGTAAAGGGGTTTACGCCACTATAAGGCACCCCTGGAATAGATGTTGGATGTAAAGAATACATTTTATTTTAAAAGCATTTAAACAAAAACTAATGCAAGCAGAAATGTAAATGTGATAAAAATAAGGAAACACTTGATAAGGTATTATAGCCTACTGTATTTTTCACTCTTTAAATAAATCTCACTATCAATCTCATTTTATCATGGCAGCTAAAATAAAGTAAACTAGTGTCTGCTGGCTTCCACTTTACTGATGAGATTGTGGAGGACATTTTCCATGTTATCCTCTTCATTTTGAGGAAAGCTGTTCCACAGGGCCCCTGAACACGTATATTGACATGTACTGTGTTTTGAACAGTAGCCTACTACAGTAAAGAACTTCAATTGATCAGTTGTGGTAATACTATAGTTGCTATGGTAACACAAGTGTAATATAAACAAATTACCCAGTGCTGTATTATTTTACAATATAGGGTATTTTATACTACAAATCACTACACTTTACTGTAGTAAAACTACACTTTGTATTTTATCTGTTCACTATTGTTAATACTACTATAATAAGTATAATACAAGTATACAACAAGTATAATACTCAAAAACACTAGAATTTATTAAAGAATTTACCTTAACCTTTTGGTTTTTTGTGTATTGTAAATAAATAGTAAAGCAAGAAAGAAACCATATCAACATTCTTGGAATAACCCTTCGTTAAGCCTCGCCCTCCTTAGTTACTGTTGCTACGCCTGTCAAGCTTTCATGCCTGGCACATCTATTACAGTGTGTATGCGCTGGTGTCAGACATTCCCAAGGATTTATTAGTCATTTTTGACAAACAGGTGAGATATCTGAGAAAGCCAGACAAAAGAGGACTGCAGTATACATTACAGGGGTATATTCACAACATAATAGCAACTGATTAGAGAATAATTTTATCAAAATTGAAGCAAGGTTAGCCTAGCAACCTCATACGCTGAACATTCAACAGCATAGTTCATGCACAGCAGGAGAGGTGAAATTATAAAATAATCTAATAACCTAAGAAACTGATAGATTTGTGCCGAATATTAGCATCATTGACCCATAACAGTGTACAGTACCTATTACTGTCAGCATGTTTGTGTGCTCTTTATCCAGTTTTTATTCAAATTTGCAGTTAAGTGGAAGAAAAAAAATTGAAATGCAAATCAAAGTATAAATAACAGAAGTGAACAAATAGATATTTCCTACCAGCAAATATTAGCGTATGTATTTAAATGCGTTACAATGGCGAGGGTTTAAACTAAGCAGTGCTCATAATATCGAGTGGAAAAAAAGAAAAAGACCGCTGGTAAACATAACCTGCTTTTTTTTTTTATATAAGAACACAGTTTAGATCTGTTTAGGATAAGAGGAGTGTGAGTTATTGCCACCCATCACTGAATGTGAATATCGAAAACAAAATCAACTTAGCTGTTAACTCCTTTCCCGCCCCTCACACAGCTTGATCCACGCTGGCATTTCTCCTCTTGGGCTTTAGGTTTTGAAAAGGGAAAAATCCCACCACCCAGTCCAAACTTTTAGGATAGCGGGTGTCAGATTTGCACAATCCAATAATTGCGCAACGATTTGGCTTGTTTCCCTCGCTCGAAAGCTTGACAGAGCCCCTGTCCGTAGCCACGATTGGTAAGCCGCGATTGGTGGGTGGCGGTTTTTGGGCGTGGCTTAGCGAAGGGTCAGTTTAAAAGGAGGATCCCGTGAGAGCAAAAGCACTAAAGGTATGAGACGCCATCGTAAACAAAAGTCAAGCGAACGCAAAGAGACTGAATGCACTAGCGAGAGAGAGAGAGAGAGAGGTGTATGTTGTATGTGAGAGAGAGAGAGAGAGAGAGAGAGAGACAGAGTATTGGCACGCGAGTATTGGCTCGATCTCAAATTCAAATTCTCTCTGCGTTCGCTTGACTTTTGTCCACTCCGGCGCCTCATAGTAGTCACGTTGGATACTGTCGAATCAAAACAATCTACCGTGCTTTGATTGGATGTCATGCCGAAAGCGCGCATGCTGTCACACACACACACGCGCGCAAGCTGTCACACACACACGCACACATAAACGGGGAGAGAGAGAGAGCTGTCCATGTCAACATACTTTTTTTTATCTTTGGGCTTTTCATGGGAAGCAGCAAGTCTTTACAAGTCAATAGGGGCAAGTCCTAGTCAAAGTCCGAGTCATTTATGTTCAAGTCCATTTATGTTCGAGTTGCAAGTCTTTTTATATTTTGTCAAGTCGAGTCTAAAGTCATCAAATTCATGACTCGAGTCTGACTCGAGTCCAAGTCACATGACTCGAGTCCACACCTCTGATGCACACTCTTCAGAGGATCACCGCAAGGTGGCGCAATTCATGTGCCATGACACTTCAACCTCAGATAAGTACTACGCACTTCACCTCGGACCTCTCCAAGCACGCGAGCGCCGCAGACTCTTTGAAAGGGCCTTGGTGGAGGAGGAGGAGGATTGGGAGGCAGCGGGCACTGAAAGCCCCCCGCGGAAAGGGCGCAAGAGGACAGAGACTCCCGTGTCTCCCCTGGTAAAATCAGGAACTGATGAGGCTGATACAGGAGCCAATGAAGAAGCCAAGGCAGGAACTGATGAGGCTGATACAGGAGCTGATGAAGAAGCCAAGGCAGGAGCTGACGAGGCTGATACAGGAGCCGATGAAGAAGCCGAGGCAAAAACTGACGAGGCTGATGCAGGAGCCGATGAAGAAGACTGGCAAGGAACTGATGAGGCTGATGCAGGAGCCGATGAAGAAGACTGGCCAGAAACTGATGAGGCTGATGCAGGAGCCGATGAAGAAGACTGGCAAGGAACTGATGAGGCTGATGCAGGAGCCGATGAAGAAGACTGGCCAGAAACTGATGAGGCTGATACAGGAGCCGATGAAGAAGCCGAGGCAAAAACTGATGAGGCTGATGCAGGAGCCGATGAAGAAGCCGAGGCAAAAACGGACGAGGCTGATGCAGGAGCCGATGAAGAAGACTGGCCAGAAACTGATGAGGCTGATGCAGGAGCCGATGAAGAAGCCGAGGCAAAAACTGACGAGCCTGATGCAGGAGCCGATGAAGAAGACTGGCAAGGAACTGATGAGGCTGATGCAGGAGCCGATGAAGAAGACTGGCCAGAAACTGATGAGGCTGATACAGGAGCCGATGAAGAAGCCGAGGCAAAAACTGATGAGGCTGATGCAGGAGCCGATGAAGAAGACTGGCAAGAAACTGATGAGGCTGATGCAGGAGCTGATGAAGAAGACTGGCCAGAAACTGATGAGGCTGATACAGGAGCCGATGAAGAAGCCGAGGCAAAAACTGATGTAGGGGATCAACCTACGTTTTAATATCGATCAGGGGTTTATTAGCTCATTTCAATGAATCGGATCCTGAAGATTCGAATCATTGATTCGACTCAATTGAGTCAGATTGAATCAGATTAAAAGATTCACACTTTATCTACCATTTGTCCCGCAAATAGAAGACATCGTATCTTACCAATCTTGTTAATATTATTTACGTGGCCAACGATAATAACATAACACAGTATTGGATGATCTTTTAGCAAGGTAACAAGATCTACAGCTCGAGGCAATGACTTAGAAGCACATAAACAAGAACACAGTTCTTACAAAATGAGTACAAAGATTTATTGAGCTACACTACGATAAATGAAACTAACTACGTAATAAGCAAACAACAAACAAACGCACACACACATTCACACATACACACAGAGGCAGTTCAGAGGATGCAATATGAGTTGACAACGTCCCAAATTAATTCTAATACTTCTTGCAAGATCTTAGAATAACACCTGAGAAACCACAAAAGCAGAGATATGGCTTATCTTTAACTGCTTAAGATCAATCTGCACAAGATCAGCAAGAGACAACATTAGTTTGTGTTACTTGCGCCCTTTTTGCTGAAGTCGAATCTCCCTCGCCGGCTGGCCTTGGGGAAACACGGTGCTCCTGATTGGGTGGTTTCTCGCTTCGATGACGTCTTTGGGATTCACGCGCTCGTGAATGGCTGTTGTCCTGGGTTACCGAGGTGACGGACTGCTGAGAGTCGGTTTGCGGAAGTTCATGCAGCTTCGGGAGTCCCGAAACTTAAGAGGTTTGCGTGGAAGTTCGTAGTGACCCAATCGCGTGGCGGCGCGGTGTCCGGGCAGGCGAAAGGGGGCAGAGAGCAAAAGCATGCGCAAGCTAGCTGATGCAAAAAGCAAAGTTTCTTTGTTGCAGGGTGTTTTTAAGTGACCTGGTCTGGTTCGTCCCCATGGCACTGTCTGCCAATGAGCAGCTGCCATGAAGGGCGGGGCCACGCCCCGTACTGACGTAGGAAAGGTCATTAATTAACAGACTGCATGTAGTTTTTACGTGGTAGAACTCTTGCAAGATTGAAACTCTTACATCAAACGTTACAAGATGAATACTGTTTGTACTACTAGTTTTTCATTTACACCAACGTATTGCAAATGTCACTAGCTTTCGTTCAATACCAGACATCATACATTTCAGACACATACAGATTAACAACGCATTGATTAACCTAGTTGATTGAATAATATGCCATAATGTTCCTCATATTAAGAGATTAGCTTTTGTTCATATGCATTAATGTTTCTAGAGATCTCTTTGTCTCTACGAAATTGTGCTTCTAGCAGGATGTGCCCAAGGCGAGCACATGACCAGGAGTCAATTAAAAGTCTCGTGAAATGGTTTCCGCTGAAGATCCTGTAAGGGCCATTGTGTTTTAATTTAACTGATTTAATTAATCATTGGCTAGTTAGCTGAAGGGTAACAGAACATCTGCGGAGAAGTACTGGTCAGAGGAGCCCAAAATCAATTGGCGCTCTGTTATCCTGATGGTATAAGCCCTCAAGCTAGTTCAATGAATGAGACCATTGGAGATGCCCAAGATTTCAGATTCAACTTGTGTTGACCACTGCAATATGCCGATGAGTTCCTACACTGATGAGGCTGATGCAGGAGCCGATGAAGAAGCCGAGGCAAAAACTGACGAGGCTGATGCAGGAGTCGATGAAGAAGACTGGCAAGGAACTGATGAGGCTGATGCAGGAGCCGATGAAGAAGACTGGCCAGGAACTGATGAGGCTGATGCAGGAGCCTCCAATAAAGAAGTCGATGCAGGAGCCTTCAACAAAGTAAGTATAATAGTTAAAACCTTTCATTGACATAAACTTTTTGCACAGTCTCCCCATCTATGCTCACAAAACTGTATTCAGGAGTATATACACCACCTAATTGTGATGTACAAACGATGAACTTACAGCAGACAGTGGAGAGTCTGAGTGGGGCTTCTGTGACAGATCTTCACAGGAACGTTTTCTTCTCTTTGCTTCCCCGGCTCCTAAATGAGCACAGTTGTGATTATCAGAAGACAGTGTCTTAGTGTGACGACTTTTATCTATTAATGCATACAATTGAAGCCGGAATTATAAGCCCCCCTGTTAAATTTGAGTTTATTTTTCACAATTTATGTGTAATGGAGAGAGGACTTGTTCAGGCACATTTCTAAACATAATAGTTCTAATAACTAATTTCTTATAATTTATCTTTGCCATGATGACAGAACATAATATTGGGTCACACTTTACAATAAGGTTTCATTAGATAATGTGTTTACTAACATGAACTAATTATGAACAATGCTTGTACAACATTTTTAATCATAGTTCAACATGTACTAATGCTTTATTAAAATAATATTTAATGCTTAGTTGATGGACTGTGAGTTGGCATGGATGACTGTAACACGAACAAATACTGCATTAAGTGTATTGTTCATTGCTTGTTAATGGTAGTAAATGCTTTGACATTAACTGATACAAACTTATTGTAAAGTGTCACCCTTTAAGGTAACACTTTAGAGTAATAGTCCATTAGTTAATATTAGTTAATGCATTTACTGACATGACTTAAAAGTTTAATACATTAATTACAGTATTCATTCATCTTTGTTAACGATTTAATGTTTAAGTTAAATAACGTTAGTTCATTAATGCACTGTGCATGAAATAATGTCAACAAGCACAACTTTGGATTTTAATAATGCATTAATGTTGACCTGTAATTAATAAATGCTGCACAAGATTGGTGACACTTAGTGTTAGTAAATTGATTAACTAAAGGACTATTATTCTGATGTGCTACCATATTTAGATTGAGAAAGTAAAGGCTTAACTAGCTTAACACTGTTTGTTTTGTAGCCAATAAAAAACATAAATAATAAAACAAATAAAACTTTCTTCAGAAGATAATATACTATCGTAAGTACTGTGAAAATGTCCTTGCTCCATTAGCTTGAATAAATATTTCACAGGAGCGTCCTCAACTGTAGTTCATGCTGCAACAGTATGAATAAATGTTAATAAGTGACATTCATTATGTGATATACCTTGTCTTTCAGAGGAGCTGAGTGGTTTCTTCGGCAGACCGCCTTTGTCCTCAACTGCTAAAGAAGGACAAAAAAAAACACAAGATAGGCAAAAGTCAGTGTCAAAGCAGCAAGAAGACAATCTCATCAGCACAGTGTTTTGATGTTGTGTTTCATTGATTATGCTATGGTACATAAACAATTAAAGACAATAATAAAGGGTTATACACACTGCAAATTTTAGATTGTAGATTTAACTACCTTAGAGTTCAAATTAACACTCCCTCAGTGTTTATATGGGAACCACTATAAAAGTGTTAAAATAACACTTTTGAAAGTGTTAAAAAAATTTTACCACTCAGAGAGTGTTAATTAGCAAACTCTTATTGTGTAAAATATATGTAAAATGTATATCAAAATACTGGCAGCAGTAGCCAAAACCAAAGATGAAATCAACTGAGAATAAAACTTTAAATAAAATAATAATGAATAAAAAAAATAAACAAATTACACAATAAAATTTATTTTTATTTTCAACATCTTTAAAACAACTCATCACATTAAACAACTCATCACTCTGAATTACCACAACACTTAAAAATTGAACACCAATTAATTTGCTGTGCACCTTGTGCTTCAAAAGCATTGAGGGTTTTCACAAGTAGCGCATCATCTGCGCATCCACCGTCACCTCTAGAACCCGATGAGCTGGAGCTGGCCGCCACTGCAGGAAAAGGCCTGTCCTTTGGGGGTTTCTGTGAGTTACAAGTTGTAGTTTGCATGAAATGTTGCCAGCATGATATATATTTTTAATAAAGTAGTTAAAAAAATAAAATAAAGCCTATATCTTTGCTGAGAATGTACTGCTGGAACCGCTTCAGTGTCATGAAAAATCTCGAGAAATGAAAAAACAGAAAAATAACGAAAAATGAAATCTTGAAAGAACAAGAAAAATCATGAAAAATGATAAAATCTTGAAAATGCACAAAAAATCACGAAAATTAAAAAATAATAAACAATTCAAAAAAATTAAAATTTTTGAAAATTCACAAAAAATTAAAATTTTTTGAATAATCACAAAAAATGATTTTTTTTTTAAAAATAACAAAAATTCGAATTTTTTTGAAAAATCGCAATAAATCACAAAAAAGAAAATTTTTTGAAAAATCGCAAAAAATGAAAATTTTTTGAAAAATCGCAAAAAATGAACATTTTTTGAAAAATCGCAAAAAATGAAATTTTTTTACAAAATCGCAAAAAATCACAAAAAATGAAGTTTTTGAAAAATCACTAAAAATCACAAAAGAAAATTGTTTGAAAAATCGCAAAAAATCACAAAATATGAAAATTTTTTGAAAAATCGCAAAAAATCACAATAAATGAAAATTTTTTGAAAAATCACAAAAAATGAAATTTTTTTGAGAAATCGCAAAAAATCACAAAAAATTAATTTTTTTGAAAAATCGCAAAAAATCACAAAAAAGAAAATTTTATGAAAAATCGCAAAAACTGAAAATTTTTTGAAAAATCACAAAAAAGAAAAATTTATGAAAAATCACAAAAAATGAAATTTTTTTGAAAAATCTCAAAAAATGAAAATTATGAAAAATCGCAAAAACTGAAATTTTTTTGAAAAATCACAAAAAAATCACAAAAAAAGAATTTTTTTGAAAAATCGCAAAAAATCACAAAAAATTAAATGTTTTTGAAAAATCACAAAAAATTAAAATTTTTTTGAAAAATCGCAAAAAATGAACATTTTTTACAAAATCGCAAAAAATCACAAAAAATTAATTTTTTGAAAAATCACTAAAAATCACAAAAGAAAATATTTTGATAAATCGCAAAAAATCGCAAAATATGAAATTTTTTTGAAAAATCACAAAATATGAAATTTTTTTGAAAAATTGCAAAATATGAAATTTTTTTTAAAAATCGCAAAATATGAACTTTTTTTTGAAAAATCGCAAAATATGAAAATTTTTTGAAAAATTGCAAAATATGAAATTTTTTGAAAAATCGCAAAATATGAAAATTTTTTGTAAAATCGCAAAATATGAAATTTTTTTGAAAAATCGCAAAATATGAAATTTTTCTGAAAAATCACAAAATATGAAATTTTTTTGAAAAATCGCAAAATATTAATTTTTTTTGAAAAATCGCAAAATATGAATTTTTTTTGAAAAATCGCAAAATATGAAATTTTTTTGAAAAATCTCAAAAAATGAAAATTATGAAAAATCGCAAAAACTGAAATTTTTTTGAAAAATCACAAAAAATCACAAAAAAAGAATTTTTTTGAAAAATCGCAAAAAATCACAAAAAATTAAATGTTTTTGAAAAATCGCAAAAAATGAAAATTTTTTTGAAAAATCGCAAAAAATGAAAATTTTTTACAAAATCGCAAAAAATCACAAAAAATTAATTTTTTGAAAAATCACTAAAAATCACAAAAGAAAATATTTTGATAAATCGCAAAAAATCGCAAAATATGAAATTTTTTTGAAAAATCACAAAATATGAAATTTTTTTGAAAAATTGCAAAATATGAAATTTTTTTTAAAAATCGCAAAATATGAACATTTTTTTGAAAAATCGCAAAATATGAAAATTTTTTGAAAAATTGCAAAATATGAAATTTTTTGAAAAATCGCAAAATATGAAAATTTTTTGTAAAATCGCAAAATATGAAATTTTTTTGAAAAATCACAAAATATGAAATTTTTTTGAAAAATCGCAAAATATGAAATTTTTCTGAAAAATCACAAAATATGAAAATTTTTTGAAAAATCACAAAATATGAAATTTTTTTGAAAAATCACAAAATATGAAATTTTTTTGAAAAATCGCAAAATATGAAAATTTTTTGTAAAATGGCAAAATATAATTTTTTTTGAAAAATCGCAAAACATGAAAATTTTTTGAAAAATCGCAAAAAATCACAACAAATGAAAATTTTTTGAAAAATCGCAAAATATGAAAATTTTTTGAAAAATCGCAAAATATGAAATTTTTTTGAAAAATCGCAAAACATGAAAATTTTTTGAAAAATCGCAAAATATGAAATTTTTTGGAAAAATCGCAAAACATGAAAATTTTTTGAAAAATCACAAAACATGAAAATATTTTGAAAAATCGCAAAATATGAAAATTTATTGAAAAATCGCAAAATATGAATTTTTTTTGAAAAATCGCAAAACATGAAATTTTTTTGAAAAATCACAAAACGAAATTTTTGAAAAATCGCAAAATATGAACAATTTTTGAAAAATCGCAAAAAATCACAAAAAATGAAAATTGTTTGAAAAATCGCAAAAAATCACAAAAAATGAAATTTTTTTTAAAAATCACAAAAAGTTTACATTTTTTGAAAAATCGCAAAATATGAAACTATTTTGAAAAATCGTAAAACATGAAAATTTTTTTAAAAATCACAAAACATTAACATTTTTGGAAAAATCGCAAAATATGAACAATTTTTGAAAAATCGCAAACAATCACAAAAATGAAAATTTTTTTGAAAAATCACAAAATATGAACAATTTTTGAAAAATCGCAAAAAAATTAATTTTTTTTGAAAAATCGCAAAATATGAACAATTTTTGAAAAATCGCAAAAAATCACAAAAAATGAAAAATTTTTGAAAAATCGCAAAAAATCACAAAAAATGAAAAATTTTTTTAAAATCGCAAAATATGAAATTTTTTTGAAAAATCGCAAAACATGAATATTTTTGAAAAATCACAAAAAATGAAAATTTTTGGAAAAATCACAAAATATGAAATTTTTTTGAAAAATCGCAAAATATGAAATTTTTCTGAAAAATCACAAAATATGAAAATTTTTTGAAAAATCACAAAATATAATTTTATTGAAAAATCACAAAATATGAAATTTTTTTGAAAAATCGCAAAATATGAAAATTTTTGGAAAAATCGCAAAATATGAAAATTTTTTGTAAAATGGCAAAATATAAATTTTTTTTTGAAAAATCGCAAAACATGAAAATTTTTTGAAAAATCGCAAAAAATCACAACAAATGAAAATTTTTTGAAAAATCGCAAAATATGAAAATTTTTGGAAAAATCGCAAAATATGAAATTTTTTTGAAAAATCGCAAAACATTAACTTTTTTGAAAAATCGCAAAATATGAACAATTTTTGAAAAATCGCAAACAATCACAAAAATGAAAATTTTTTTGAAAAATCACAAAATATGAACAATTTTTGAAAAATCGCAAAAAAATTAATTTTTTTTGAAAAATCGCAAAATATGAAAATTTTTTGTAAAATCGCAAAATATGAAAATTTAATGAAAAATCACAAAAAATGAAAATTTTTTGAAAAATCGCAAAATATGAAATTTTTTTGAAAAATCGCAAAATATGAAGAATTTTTGAAAAATCGCAAAAAATCACAAAAAATGAAAAATTTTTGAAAAATCGCAAAAAATCACAAAAAATGAAAATTTTTTTAAAAATCGCAAAATATGAAATTTTTTTGAAAAATTGCAAAACATGAAAATTTTTGGAAAAATCGCAAAATATAATTTTTTGAAAAATCGCAAAATATAATTTTTTTTTGAAAAATCGCAAAACATGAATATTTTTGAAAAATCACAAAAAATGAAAATTTTTGGAAAAATCACAAAATATGAATTTTTTTTGAAAAATCGCAAAATATGAAATTTTTCTGAAAAATCACAAAATATGAAAATTTTTTGAAAAATCACAAAATATGATAATTTTTTTGAAAAATCACAAAATATGAAATTTTTTTGAAAAATCGCAAAATATGAAAATTTTTGGAAAAATCGCAAAATATGAAAATTTTTGGAAAAATCGCAAAATATGAAAATTTTTTGTAAAATGGCAAAATATAAATTTTTTTTTGAAAAGTCGCAAAACATGAAAATTTTTTGAAAAATCGCAAAAAATCACAACAAATGAAAATTTTTTGAAAAATCGCAAAATATGAAAATTTATGGAAAAATCGCAAAACATGAAAATTTTTTGAAAAATCACAAAACATGAAAATATTTTGAAAAATCGCAAAATATGAAAATTTATTGAAAAATCGCAAAATAAGAATTTTTTTTGAAAAATCGCAAAACATGAAAAATTTTTTAAAAATCACAAAACGAAATTTTTGAAAAATCGCAAAATATGAATTTTTTTTGAAAAATCGCAAAAAATCACAAAAAATGAAAATTGTTTGAAAAATCGCAAAAAATCACAAAAAATGAAATTTTTTTTAAAAATCACAAAAAGTTTACATTTTTTGAAAAATCGCAAAATATGAAATTATTTTGAAAAATCGCAAAACATGAAATTTTTTTTAAAAATCACAAAACATTAACATTTTTGGAAAAATCGCAAAATATGAACAATTTTTGAAAAATCGCAAACAATCACAAAAATGAAAAATTATTTGAAAAATCACAAAATATGAACAATTTTTGAAAAATCGCAAAAAAATTATTTTTGAAAAATCGCAAAAAATGAAAATTTTTTGAAAAATCGCAAAACATGAAAATTTTTGGAAAAATCGCAAAATATAAATTTTTTTGAAAAATCGCAAAACATGAATATTTTTTGAAAAATCGCAAAACATGCAAATTTTTTGAAAAATCGCAAAATATAAAGATTTTTTGAAAAATCGCAAAAAATCACAAAAAAGGAAAATTTTTAGAAAAATTGCAAAATATGAACAATTTTTGAAAAATCGCAAAAAATGAAAATTTTTTGAAAAATCGCAAAACATGAAAATTTTTGGAAAAATCGCAAAATATAAATTTTTTGGAAAAATCGCAAAACATGAATATTTTTTGAAAAATCGCAAAACATGCAAATTTTTTGAAAAATCGCAAAATATAAAGATTTTTTGAAAAATCGCAAAAAATCACAAAAAAGGAAAATTTTTAGAAAAATTGCAAAATATGACAATTTTTTGAAAAATCACAAAAAATTAAAAAATTTTGAAAAATCGCAAAATATGAACAATTTTGGAAAAATCGCAAAAAATGAAATTTTTTTGAAAAATCGCAAAATATGAAAATTTTTTGAAAAAACGCAAAATATGAAATTTTTTTGAAAAATCGCAAAATATGAAAATTTTTTGGAAAATCGCAAAATATGAAAATTTTTTGAAAAATCGCAAAATATGAGAATTTTTTGAAAAACCGCAAAACATGAAAATTTTTTGAAAAATCGCAAAATATAAATTTTTTTGAAAAATCGCAAAACATGAACATTTTTTGAAAAATCACAAAAAATCACAAAAAATGAAAATTTTTTGAAAAATCGCAAAATATGAAATTTTTTGGAAAAATCGCAAAATATTATTATTTTTTTAAAAATCACAAAACATGAAAATTTTTTGAAAAATCGCAAAAAATCACAAAAAATGAAAATTTTTTGAAAAATCACAAATTATGAACAATTTTTGAAAAATCGCAAAAAAATGAAATTTTTTTGAAAAATCGCAAAACATGAAAATTTTTTGAAAAATCGCAAAATATAAAATTGTTTTGAAAAATCGCAAAACATGAAAATTTTTTGAAAAATCGCAAAATAATCACAAAAAATGAAAATTTTTTGAAAAATCGCAAAATATGAAATTTTTTTGAAAAATCGCAAAACATGAAAATTTTTTGAAAAATCACAAAACATGAAAATTTTTGGAAAAATCGCAAAATATGATAATTTTTTGAAAAATCGCAAAAAAATGAAATTTTTGAAAAATCGCAAAATATGAACAATTTTTGAAAAATCGCAAAAAATCACAAAAAATGAACATTTTTTGAAAAATCGCAAAAAATCACAAAAAATTTAAAAATTTTGAAAAATCGCAAAATATGAAAATTTTTTGGAAAATCGCAAAATATGAAATTTTTTTTAAAAATCGCAAAATATGAGAATTTTTTGAAAAATTGCAAAACATGAAAATTTTTTGAAAAATCGCAAAATATAAATTTTTTTGAAAAATCGCAAAACATGAATATTTTTGAAAAATCGCAAAAAATGAAAATTTTTTGAAAAATCGCAAAATATAAAATTTTTTTGAAAAATCGCAAAACATGAATATTTTTGAAAAATCGCAAAAAATGAAAATTTTTTGAAAAATCGCAAAATATAAAATTTTTTTGAAAAATCGCAAAATATGAAAATTTTTTGAAAAATCACAAAAAATCACAAAAAATGAAAATTTTTTGAAAAATCGCAAAATATGAAATTTTTTGGAAAAATCGCAAAATATTATTTTTTTTGAAAAATCACAAAACATGAAAATTTTTTGAAAAATCGCAAAAAATCACAAAAAATGAAAATTTTTTGAAAAATCGCAAAAAAATGAAATTTTTTTGAAAAATCGCAAAACATGAAAATTTTTTTGAAAAATCGCAAAATATAAAATTGTTTTGAAAAATCGCAAAACATGAAAATTTTTTGAAAAATCGCAAAATAATCACAAAAAATGAAAATTTTTTGAAAAATCGCAAAATATGAAATTTTTTTGAAAAATCGCAAAACATGAAAATTTTTTGAAAAATCACAAAACATGAAAATTTTTGGAAAAATCGCAAAATATGATAATTTTTTGAAAAATCGCAAAATATGAACAATTTTTGAAAAATCGCAAAAAATCACAAAAAATGAAAATTTTTTGAAAAATCGCAAAAAATCACAAAAAATTAAAAATTTTTGAAAAATCGCAAAATATGAAATTTTTTTGAAAAATTGCAAAATATGATAATTTTTTGAAAAATCGCAAAAAATGAAATTTTTGAAAAATCGCAAAATATGAACAATTTTTGAAAAATCGCAAAAAATCACAAAAAATTAAAATTGTTTGAAAAATCGCAAAAAATCACAAAAATGAACATTTTTTTAAAAATCACAAAAAATTTACATTTTTTGAAAAATCGCAAAATATGAAATTTTTATGAAAAATCACAAAAAATGAAAAATTTTTGAAAAATCGCAAAATCCCAAAAAATGAAAAATTTTTGAAAAATTGCAAAATATAAAAATTTTTTTAAAAATCACAAAAATTAAATTTTTTTTGAAAAATCGCAAAATATAACATTTTTTTGAAAAATCACAAAAACTGAAAAATTTTTGAAAAATCACAAAATATGAAAAATTTTTGAAAAATCGCAAAAATGACATTTTTTTGAAAAATCGCAAAATATGAAATTTTTTTAAAAAATCACAAAAAATGAAATTTTTTTGAAAAATCGCAAAATATAAAAAATTTTTGAAAAATCACAAAAACTGAAAAATTTTTGAAAATTCGCAAAATATGAACAATTTTTGAAAAATCGCAAAAAATGAAAAATTTTTTAAAAATTGCAAAATATGAAAATTTTTTGAAAAATCGCAAAAAATGAAAATTTTTTGTAAAATCGCAAAATATGAAAAAAGTTTGAAAAATCACGAAAAATCATGAAAGATGAAAAAATCTTGAAAAATCATGAAAAAATCACCAAAAATCATGAAAAATTCACCAAAAATCATGAAAAATTATCTGTACAAACAGTAAAAAATACAGATAGTGCAAAAACAATGACAGTGCAAATACAACGACAGTACAAATAACAGACAAATAAAATGACAATGTGAAATTGACAGCGATATGTACAATGAATAGGTGTCCACATAGTTGTAGGCAGTGTTGTTTCAAGTATGGATTGGCTAAAGGTCAGTGCATGCTACATATTGATGGTGTGCAGTGAGGGTATGGAAGAGCCTGTGTGTTAAGTGTTCATCAGCCTGATAGTCTGAGGGAAGAAACTTTCCTTTAGCCGGCTGGTGCGTAACCAGATGCTGCGGAACCATCTGCCTGAGGGTAGCAGACGGTTTTGTCTGTATAATTGTACATGTTAAACTAATTTAAATTAGAAGTCCACTAAATGTTCATTAACTAAAGTCACAGCAAAAGGTGCTACAATTAAAGTAGAAATGCCAAAGTTCCACTGCTTTTTCTGTGACAGCTGTAGGGCTCGTCAGGGGATTGAACCCAGGACCTTTCACATCCTAAGCAAGAATCATACCCCTTGACCAACGAGCCCTGAAGAAAGACCCTGCTGTGCCAAAAAAAATTCTTACTTTTTTATAAATACTTTTTGTTCTTGTTGTTTTTAGTATGTGCCACCTGGGTTGTCTTTGATGCAGTCCCTTTTAAGTTGGCTGTGCAGCACAATCCACAATAGCGATCTGCTAAAAAGATTCAGAGTGAGCTTCTGTTTAGAATACAGTTAAAAGCATCAGTCTGCAATATTAGAAAACCAGTAAAACAACTCAGGTGGACCTCTGGAAAAGCCAGGTAAGCCATTTTGAACAATGCCATAATGAAAAGATTTATTTATTTACATTAATCCATGCATCTCTTTATTTAGGCTATTTGCTTTATACGAGCTTACATGTCCTACAAATTTATTAATAGGACATACCCTATTAATAAACCGCCATGTTGTGAAATCGAAACCAAAGCATCCAGTAAAAATTCATGTCTGGGGAGCCATATTCCATCAGGGACCTGGACCGCTAGTTGTGTTAGAAGGTTAGTTCAAATCTCTTTAATATGATTGAATCGTTTCTGTGCAGTTTCTTTATTTATATATATATATATTTTTTCTATTTTCAGGAATTATGGACAGATGTTTTTACGAAGACGCTATAATAAAATTCAATCAGGCTCCATACGTAAAACAACACTTAAAGAACCATATCAATTCTTCCAAGGTAGATACAGTATGTAGGCCTACTGTATCAACTGTGTGTGTGTGTTTGTACATGTTCACTGATGTGTGTGTGTGTGTGCACACGTTCACTGCTGTGTGTGTTGAACTTTTTTATCAATCTTGATGATTATTGAATAATTAATAAAGTAAACACATTGCTTAAAGGGCACATAGTTTACCCCTTTTTTAATGATTTAACATTATTATTATGGTTCTTCTGAGTGTGCCAGTCTAGGTTCAGTTCAAAACACAATCCAGATTTTTTTATTATAATGTGTTATAATGTGTCATTTTAAGGGCGTGTACACAGCTCGCTGTTTTACATTTACATTTAGTCATTTAGCAGACGCTTTTATCCAAAGCGACTAACAAATGAGGACAAGGAAGCAATTATCACAACTATAAGAGCAACAATAAATAAGTGCTGTAGGCAAGTTTCAGGGCTGTAAAGTCTAAGAAGGAAAGCATTAGTAATGTAAGAATTATTTTTTTTTTTTTGAGTACAGTTAGTGGTATAGCTAGAGGCAATTGCAGATTAGGAAGTGAAGAGGAGACTAAATAGTTGAGTTTTAAGTCGTTTCTTGAAGACAGCAAGTGACTCTGCCGTTCTGTTGCAGTTAGGGAGTTCATTCCACCAACTGGGCAGATTGAATGCGAGAGTTCGGGAAAGTGATTACTTCCCTCTTTGGGATGGAACCTCGAGGCGACGTTCAT
Source organism: Danio rerio (assembly GCF_052040795.2). Taxonomy (NCBI): domain Eukaryota; kingdom Metazoa; phylum Chordata; class Actinopteri; order Cypriniformes; family Danionidae; genus Danio; species Danio rerio. The sequence goes on along the minus strand of NC_141024.2, from coordinate 80,717,368 downwards.
TCACAGAACGCAAGTTTCTTGAGGGCATATGAATCTGCAGAAGTGAGAGCAGATAAGAGGGAGCAAAGCCAGAGGTCGCTTTGTAGGCAAACATCAGAGCTTTGAATTTGATGCGAGCAGCAACTGGCAGCCAGTGCAAACGGGTGAGTAGCGGAGTGACATGTGCTCTTTTCAATTCATTAAAGACCACTCATGCTGCTGCGTTCTGGAGTAGCTGAAGGGGCGTGTTGCTTCGCATGAAAATTAGTTTCAAATTCAGTCGGTCGGTGAGTAAATGAATATGATGAATGAGAACACACAGGCATGTGCGTATAGACATAAAATGTAATGTTGTACAGTAACGTGTCAATTGTTTGTTTCAGTTGTCTTTATTTGAATGGTTTCGTGAGGATGTGATGGTGTGCTTTATCTGGCTGATTCCTGCTGAAGTGGGCGGGTTGTGTGACGTTTGATTCGGGGGATGTTATGGGGCGGGGTTTGCGTGACGTGCTGCGAGCTACTAGCCCGACAGTGGAAACGCAACATGATTTCGGCCTCACTGCTTAACCTCCTGGGCAATTGCCCCGGCTCATCCTGGCTCGCACTGGCCTCAGCTCACAGCCTAGAAGTCCAATGAACTATCCATTGCACCACAGAGCTCCTGCCTCTAGCACTGTTGCACAGAAAGCAATTTTTGGTACTCTCTGGCCCATAAAAGCACAGCTCACTGCAGATAAAGTACTGCTGGGATTCATACATAGGATCTTCTGTTTACTAGACAGGTGTTTTGACCAACTAAGCCACAAAAACAGACAGGGGGTATTTGTTTAATCGAAAAAAGAAACGGTAAAAACGGTAGCACTGCATGTTTGAATGTCTAGACTTAAAAATTTTAAAGTCCAATTGGTTACGCATCACCATACCATGCTATATAATGCCATCGTCCAAAACCCTCTTAATAGTACAATATTAAAATTGTTTTATTATTTAATATATAATCAAGGTTTCCCTTCTTAAACCAATTAACTTCTCTCTATAAAGCTTCAAAAATTGCAACAAATGAACACTCCAATGAAACAATGTACAAATAAAATAAAAATGAAAATAAAACATTTACTTAAAACATTTCAAATTTTCCCAAAAGTCCAGTACAGGTGATGAACACTCAAAAAGATTCTTTTGCAAAACAACTAGGTTGCAAATTCAGTTTCAGAGATCCAGGATGTTGCACTTGTGAGTGTGTTGTAAATTTACACTCCTACCATGACGCTGAATAGGTTTCACTTTGTATCTTTCCAACAGGTGTATCCAAAAAATCCACTTAATGGGAGGCTCGCCAGTCCAACTCCACAATTAGACAATCACCGATGGAAGTTGAGACAATCCAAATCCAGAAAAGAGTTCACACTTCAATTAATTTGAATGCAGAGCAGATCACATTCAGCAACTGACTTCAATAGAACATCTCACCGATGAAAAACCAGAAGAAGATGCACAAGCAAACAAACAAAGGGGAGAAAAAAAACCATTAGCATTTTACAGTGTATGCATTATCTCAGCTTAACACATTTGTAAATAAACAGCAACAATAAATGACCATGTATATGCTTCTCTCTGCTGAATTTCTGTGTTTTTCCTATTTCTCTCTCCTATTTGGCATTTTCTTTTTACAAATGACAGCATTTTACTTAAATAGCATTTCACTCACAGATACAAATCTTGTTTTTTTCTCTCAATCCTTCATTAAAAATATATGATAGAAATCATTTCAGCATCTTATTAATGGTCAATTTTCACAGTTAATACGCATTTAAAACATTAAAAGATATAAATCTAATAGTTTTCTACTGTTATTAATATAACAACTTACATCTCTGCATTCCCTTGCGAACACTGAATCACCATAGCAACGGTAAACACAAGCTAACAGACAGAGATTTGTTATTGTTTGTAAATCTGATCTGCTGCTATAGTGTAAGGCACGATGATGTTCTTCTAAAGCACTATTCCCTTGAATGCTGTATAATACTCTATTATGAATTATTTATATAAATAAATAATTTTAATATATAATAATTAATCGAGTATTCTGCCAATGTTTTTTTTTTTTCATATTTATAAGGGTGTTTCTATTTGCTCTATTGCTGTGTACTACCCACTAGTAACCTGGGTTACAATTGACTATATATAAATCAGTTGACATTATTAAGGCATTTATTGGGTACAATTGCTACTTTTTACTGTCATTCATTGTGTTTTGGTCATTATTAATGCACTGTCACTTTAATTGAGCGTGAGCAGCGCGTCAAAAATAGACCCGGCACCAAAACTATCGCTGCACTGCTGCTTCAGCGACGCTCACGCCTCGCTCTGACGCGCTGCTACTGCGTGCATTATGAAAGCTCTAATCTGTTAACAAGGACGCCGAAAAAACACGCTCTGCTCACGTGCTGCTGGCGCTTGCGGTGTGAAACAGCCGTTAGTCTTAACACTAAAAGAAAAAACCTCTGGATACGATACTTCTAAAACAGTTTCATCTAAGACAGTGTGGGGGAAGCAAAATTTACTATGCTTTCTACTCAGTTACTTTGCACATGCATAAAGAGGCTCTTGTATGACAAATCCAAAAGGCGTGATCTTAAGAATAAATGGCAGTCACTTTTACCCTAAACCACAGTTTGCCTTCGAGTCATTCCTCAAGTCCACTCGGCCCTACACTGTTTTATAATCTTCCTTATTTAAAACAGCTCAATTAAGTCATCGGCTTCCTTGTAGAGTACCCCTAGTATCTGAGCCTGCACTGCGCAATGAAAGAAAAAAGCAAAACGGGATGGACAGATGCCTGAAATGTTGGAAACGCACCACACCTTAAGTCAGTGAAGAAAAAGGGCAAAGCTTGCAACTCTTGTGGGACTCGAACCCAAAACCTTTAAATGACTCGGCTCACAGCCAAGAAGTCCAATGCGCTATCCATTTGTGGCGCTGTGGCTTAGCTGGTCAAAGTGCCTGTCGTGTACACAGGAGATCCTGGGCTCAAATCCCAGCAGCGCCTTAGTTCAGGTTGGTGCGTGTGCTTTTTTCATAGAGCTTAACGAAATAAATTATAAAACTGTATAGCTTTGAGGCATAATGGATAGTGCGACAAATTGAATTACATTTGAGAGCTCATCTGATTCACAACTAGTTTACTGCACAACAATTTTTATAGTTGTTTATCTCCCTCTCCATAATCTCCATTCCTCAAAACTATTGAGGATTTTTTTCCTGCCTAGAGATGAAAAGTGTATGACCGAAATCCAAACACACCTATACCCCTTCTCCAAGCTATAGCAGTTGATGCTTTTCATGGCTGGATTTGCCATGCAAGGTGACTTTTCCCCCACTGCTTGGCCACACCAAAACAGAAAAGAGAATGCAGTATAGCTGTTTTTTTATTTATTTATTTATGTATTTTCTGTAACTGTATTTAGTAAATACTTCTGTTGATGGTATATGTAGACCACATTTTCTGCAACTTTGTGTTGGTTGGGATCAACACTTTGTACGCTGTTTTTGTGGGGAAAATACAGTAAAATATATTCGGTATTTGTTTGTTTTGTATAAAAACAATTTTCAGAAAAATTTTACAATGCACTTCTGTAGGTCTATGTACTGTCTGTAGTAAGTGTAACACTGAACTGAAAAAGGCTAACAGAAAGTCATTATGATGAATAGAGAAGAAGTCGTCATAGTGTTTTACATTAAGCACATTAGTGTTTAACTTATCTTATGAATGTCTGTTAATGTGATGGCTTGTGTGTGTCATTTGAAAACAAAATACCATTTTGAGAAGAAATCACATTGTTTTGAACGTATAGTTTCATTTTGCAGAAGAATTGAAGAGTTTTGCCCAATGTGTGTGTGTTTTGGGATTTGTGTGTAGAGTTCTGACAATATGAAACATGCTTTCAGAAATTGTGTGTAAACAACTGGAAAAAACTGGAAACAAACTCTTTGGTTGTCATTTTAAGACCTCCAGGAACAGGTTTGGTGACCCCTGGCTTAAAAGCATAGTTCACTCAGAAAGCAACTTTACAGGGCAACACTATCTGCTGACGAACTGGCATTCTCAGAAAAAAAGGCCTCTTACAAAACACCCTTACAAAAAACGCCCTTACAAAACAGCAGACAACTGTAAGGGCTCAACCGAAATTTGAATCTGGGATTTATCATGGCATGAACGAGAATCATACTCCTAGAGAACCATGCCACTATGCAAAGGAATGTTTTATGTGCCGACAATATCTGCTGACAAACTGGAATTCTTCGAAAAACGTTTTTTATGAAAGCCATAATGCCCTGTTAAACAACAGAGAAACTGCAAGGACTCATCCGGGATTTGAACCCGGGACCTCTCATACCCAAAGTGAGAATCATACCCCTAGACCAACTAGCCATAAAAGCTTGCATATTTCACAAGACATCAGAAGCAACAGATGGTCAGAAGTCCTTATCTAACAAACATTGAAGCAGGGCTTTTGCTTCTTTTGAACCCGGAACTTCTGCAATGGTTCGTCCAGGCTTTGAAAACGGGACCTCTCGCACCTTATGCGAGAATCAAGCCCATAGACCAACGAGCAACTGCAAAACAGCCACTTTACATGGCAACACTATCTGCTGACAAACCGGCATTCTCAGAAAAAAGGCCTCTGTGTAAGCCACAACGCCCATACAAAACAAAAGACAACTGTAAGGGTTCAACTGAAATTGGAACCTAGGATTTCTCATGGCATGAACGAGAATCATACTCCTAGACCAGCAAGCCACTATGCAAGAAATATTTTATGTGGCGACACTATCTGCTGACAAATTGGAATTCTTTGAAAGACGTTTTTACGAAAGACATAATGCCCTGTAAAACACAGTACACCTGCAAGGGCTCGAGTGACGTCACTGACGTCACTGTCTCCGTTCGGTCCCCTACTGCATTTTCTTGAAGTTTGGACTCGCTATTTACTCGCAATTTAAATCTTAATCATAAAATTCTTCCTCATTCGCTAACTATTTTTCCCTTCCACCTAGGGTGAACAAACCCTTAATACATTTATACAAACAAAACTGCTTTAAAACGGTCTGTCCCTCGAGCATCTGCCTGTTGTTTGTAGATTTAGCCTGCTAGCGCCGCTGGTCAGCTAAAGCTACCAACCTCTTTTACCATACACTTTTGACATACTGGCTTTGCTCTTTACCCCGTAAAATGTCGCTTGCGTCTCTGTCCTTGTGTGGAGGAGAAGCATCGATGGAGGCGTTGGAGCTGGAGCTGGAAGAAGTGGAGTCCCAGATCCGGGCACATCTGATGAGGTGGACGCGGCTGCAGGAACAACTGCTTGTTGTGCCTAACGCTAAGGCCGCCTCATCATCTAAGGTACGTGGAAATTACAACCACATCATTCCCTCTACCTCAACCCGCGTCCTTCTCTGTCCAGGCCCAGCGCACCCGGGGCGCGGCTTGGCCAGGCGTCGTTCACGCCGACACCCGGCTACCACGGCGCCTGGGTGCAGCCGCGTAAGGTGCTTGCCAGATCCTGGGGCAGAACGTCTCCTCCTCACGTTTTCGAGATCTCCACCGAGAACCGCTTCTCCCCTCTCCGCGAGTCGGATCCCGATGTGGCCATCATCGGTGACTCGATTGTTCGTCACGTCCGTGCCGCCTCCTCAAAAGGTAATAAAGTACGTACTTTCTGCTTTCCTGGTGCCCGTGTGAGAAATATTTCTACACAGATTCCAACCATCCTGGGTGCTGCCGAGAGCCCTGGTGCCGTTGTCCTCCACATTGGGACAAACAATACCGGGCTCAGGCAGTCGGAGATCCTGAAGAAGGACTTCAGGAGCCTGATCGAGGCGGTTCGACGCACCTCGCCCGCCAGGCAGATCATCGTTTCAGGGCTGCTTCCTACCTACCGCCGAGGAAATGAAAGGTTCAGTAGACTTTTAGCTCTGAATGAATGGCTAATAACATGGTGTAAAGAACAGAAATTGCTCTTTGCTAATAACTGGAATTTTTTCTGGGAGCGTCCTAGGCTCTTCCGTGCTGACGGCCTGCACCCCAGTCGAGCCGGAGCTGAACTCCTGTCGGACAACATCTCCAGATTACTTCGCACCATCTGACTAGCAGGTAAAAATTCACAAAATTCACATTATAGCCACCTAGACTCTTGTTCGTCCCACTTAAACATCAGTAACGCATATCTTGCAAATCCTATAGAGACTGTGTCTCTTCCTCGTATTATTAGATTAAGAAATAAACGTACTGTGTGCTCCAGAAAAAATCTATTAAGAATCAAACCAGAAAAACCAGTAGAAAGTGAAAATACAAATTTCGTAAGGCTTGGTCTCCTAAACATCAGGGGCCTCATGTACGAATACTTGCGTGGAAATCTTACTAAAACATTGCGTACGCACAAAGCTGTAAATGTGCGTATGCAGAAAAATATTCAGATGTATGAAACACTGCGTACGCCGAATCTCACGCATATTCTTTTGTACATCTGAATGAACGTGAAACTGAGCGCAACATGCACGAGCACAAAACCCCTCCCTGCCTCCTCCCCCGAATGAATATGCTAATGACTATGCTACTGGCAAAACCCAACGAAAAAGCAATGGCAAAATCAAGCAAAAAGAGAAACTTTGAACAGAATGTGAATTGGAGGTGCTGCTTTCGGAGGTAGACCGGAGAAAAGCGGTGTTATTTGCAAGTTTGTTCTCCGGAATTAAAAACAAAAGAAAAAAATAGAGTGGGAGAGTTTAGCTGATGCGGTCAACACAGTTGGGTCTGAACATCGCACTGAGTGCGTTAAAAAAAAGAAATAGTGTGGTTTATATCGGTAAAATGTTGCAGGACGTTCAACAGTCTCAGTGGTGCTACTCGTAAGACGCATGTTATCATGAATTGATACATTTGAGCATGCACTTGGCTCGAATCCAGCGTCTGATGAACTCTTTCTTGTTTTTTCCCCCACTACATATCAGATTTTGCCAACTATTTATCGCGAGAAAGACAAGTAGGAATCATCAATAAGTTCATATCAATAAGCATCATATTTTATTTGCACATTTATTGAATGGAAATGTTTCTGATTCATGCATGCAAATTTATCTTCAGATAGTGTCTTTATAGCAATGTGCGTGTGGTAGATAGCTCAGATTACATTGGGAAAACAGGCGACTGCTGCAAATTGTGCTTTAATGTTTAGCTGGTCAAATGTATGGTATGGAAACCTTATATACCTGCTGAACCCGTCTCATACAGCTGCCATTGCAAGGCTCAGCCACTTTGTAAAGAGGAATTTAACACAAGTGCCTCTAGGAGTCGCCAATGGAAATAAAACAGACACGCACAAAAAATGTGCGTACGCCTGCCAGAAAGCTGCCGTGAAGCTGTGCACATTCCCACGTTCAGTTCATTGTTAGTAAATCCAAACGTGAGCGATTCTGAGCGTGAAACCTGGCGTACGCAAAGTTTTTGTGCGTACGCAGCCTTGATACATGAGGCCCCTGGTCACTTGCACCTAAAGCACTTATCATTAATGAAATAATAACAGAAAACAATCTTAATGCACTCTGTCTCACTGAAACCTGGCTGAAACAAAATGACTATATTAGCTTAAATGAAGCAACTCCTCCAGGATTCTTATATAAACATGAGGCTCGTCAAACTGGTCGTGGTGGTGGAGTTGCATCAATCTTTAGTGATTTCCTTAATATTAATTAGAGAAAAGGACTTATGTTTAGCTCCTTTGAAGTATTATCGCTTAATGTTCAGCTTCCAGATACTATGCAAAAACCTATGTTATCTCTCGCTTTAATCACCATATATAGACCCCCAGGACCCTATGTCAATTTTCTAAAATAATTTTCTGATTTTATTTCTGACTTACTAGTCAAAACTGATAAAATGCTAATTGTAGGTGACTTTAACATCCACATAGGTGACACTAACGATACATTAGGGCTCGCGTTTATGGATTTAATACACTCACTTGGGATAAAGCAAAACGTTGTGGGTCCAACCCATCGCTTAAAGCATACATTAGATCTAATTCTGTCTTATGGAATCAAGGTTATTGACGTAGACATTATACCACAAAGTGATGATATTACAGATCACTACCTCTTACTATATAAGCTGTGTTTACCTGAAATCAGCAAACCCGCTCCAATACTCCGCCCTAGTAGAACTATTGTTCCGTCAACTAAAGATGAATTTATAAATAACTTACCTGATCTCTCTCTATTTCGTAATGCACCCGCAAACTCAAATGATCTTGATGTAGTAACCAGCAGTATGGATGCCATCTTTACTAGCACACTAAATACTGTGGCACCCATCAAATTAAAAAAGGCTAGAGAGATTAAAACTATACCATGGTATAATAGTCATACTCGTGCGCTCAAAACAGCAACCCGCGCCCGTACAGCAACGTAAATGGAAAAAAACTAATTTAGAGGTCTTTAGAATTGCGTACAAAAACAGTATGTCCAGCTATAGGAGGGCTCTAAAATCTGCCAGGACTGAGCACCTGCGCAAACTGATAGAAAATAATCATAACAATCCTAGATTTTTATTTAACACCATCTCTAAATTAGCAAATAATCGGTCATCCTTGGAACAAACTACTCCACCGCAAACTAGTAGTGATGACTTCATGAATTTTTTCAGTGATAAAATAGAAGGCTTTAGACGGAAAATAGGAGATGCCAAACTTTCTGCACTGGCTTATACTCCAAATCCTGTAAATATTTCATTGAATCATAATAATAACCTACACTGCTTCAAAATCATAGAACACGAAGGGTTAGTAAAAATTATAAATAGCTCTAAACCAGCTACGTGTATGCTGGACTCAATTCCAACAAAATTACTGAAAGAGCTGCTACCTGCTATAGGAGAACCTCTTCTTAACATTATCAACTCTTCTTTATCTATAGGCCATGTTCCAAACTCTTACAAGCTAGCTGTTATTAAGCCTATTATTAAGAAACCGCAACTAGACACCAACAACTTAGCTAACTATAGGCCTATTTCAAATCTTCCATTTATGTCTAAAATACTAGAAAAAGTTGTTTCCACTCAATTATGCTCTTTTCTGCAGACGAACAATATTTTTGAAGTGTTTCAGTCAGGTTTCAGGGCTCACCACAGTACAGAAACCGCCTTAGTGAAAATAACTAATGATTTACTCTTAGCTGCTGACCGAGGGTGCGTCTCGCTATTAGTTTTACTCGATCTTAGTGCGGCATTTGACACCATTGACCACAATATCCTCATAAATCGCTTAAAGTCTACAGGTGTCCAGGGACAGGCTCTACAATGGTTTATGTCATACTTAACTGACCGCTACCAGTTTGTGAATATTAATGGACAGCCTTCACAAGTCAGCCCAGTAAAGTATGGGGTGCCTCAAGGATCAGATTTAGGCCCTTTACTGTTTACAATTTACATGCTACCTCTGGGAGACATTATTAGAAGACATGGGATCAGCTTTCACTGCTATGCAGATGATACTCAATTATATATTTCAACTAAACCTGACGAGACGTCTAAACTTTCTAAACTAACTGAGTGTATCAAAGACATCAAAGACTGGATGAGCAACAATTTTTTTCTCTTAAACTCCGACAAAACAGAATTATTACTTATTGGGCCTAAATCTTGCACACAGCAGATCTCGCAACTCAATTTACAATTAGAGGGATACAAAGTTAGTTTTAGCTCTACTATAAAAGATTTGGGTGGAACTTCCGGTGACGTCATGTGGCTAGTAGTAGCTTGAAGAAATTGCTCCGTTCAAAATGGCATCATCCCTGAGAGGTAAGGGATCGCAAAAACAGGAACAACTTAAGGACAAGGGGGACAACTTGAAACAGTTGACTCTGAAACAAGCCTCGTGTTCACCGGCGGTTGCAGATGCTAGCCCGCATGACTCTGGGTCAAGAATATTGGAGGAACTCGAGAAAATGAGGAAAGATAACCAAGAGGGACAAACGCAAACTCAGCTCTCCTTAACGAGATTAGAAACGGCTTTTAAAGGACTAAAAGATGACGTGACAAATTTGGAAAAGAGAACCTCGGAGGCGGAGGACCATATTAGCGCTAACGAGGATACTGTGAAGCGCCATGAGCAGGCCATCCGACACCTGTTGCAGCGCGACATGCACCTGACTGGGCGCTGCGAGGACATGTAGAACAGACTACGGAGAAACAACCTGAGAATTTACCGTGTGCCAGAGGGAAGTGAAGGAACAGATGTAAAACTTTTCGTACAAGAGATTCTTAAATCAGTCCTTCAACTACCTCCAGAGATGAGCATTAGCATCGAGTGAGCCCACAGAGCACTTACCGCCAGACCTAAAAACCCAGACGCTGCCCCGCAATCCCTGATTGTGAAGTTTCTGGACTACTCCGTCAAAGAGTCTATTCTAAGGAAAGCATGGGAGCAAAAAAAAAGTGATGTATAAAGAAGGACAAATATACTTGGACCACGACTTCTCACCCGAATTGCAGAAGAAAAGATCGCTTGTGCGTGACGCAGTTAAGCAGCTGCGAACGAAGAACATCAGAGCCAGGTGTATTTTTCCTGCACAGCTGAGAGTGGGCCTAGAAGACGGTGAGAAAATCTTTCCGACGATGGCAGATGCTCAACCTGTACTTGAGAAGATGGGGGTGAAGGTGCGCGTGGACGAGAGGGAGCGGCTGGAAGTGGAGCTGTCCAAACGCGGATGGAGCACTGCGGGAGCGAAAGCGTGGAGCGGCCCTCAAACACGTTCATACGCAGGGATTGAATCCTTTTTCACCACAAAGGAGTGAGATGTTTCTTCTTTTCTTTTTCTTTTTTCATTTAGTGTTTCTTTGCCGAGTACATCTCATGTTTGAGACTGATACGTTTTAACGCTGGACGGGGCGGGATTAAAAACGAGTGGAGTTTCATCCTTCCACGGCTTGGCGTGCAACAGACTGCCCTAAGAACCGGACGCAGCGACGCAAAACGTTTAGTTTCGTTTTCCACGGAGGACCAGTCACCATCCTCTGCCCAGGAAACATCGGGGACTGGATTTTTCAGGTTTGATAACTGACTGATCCAGTCTGGTATGTGGAAGTCTACATTGTTCTGTTCACTTTTGTTCTGTTATGTTCTTAATGTTCTTTATGTCCTGAGATTGAAAATGAGCCAATCCCTACTAATATGTAAAAAACATTTTTCGTTTTGCTCTATGAGGAATAAGTTCATAGTACAAGATGAACAATCTAATTTGTGTTAATTATAATGTTAAAGGGCTGTGTAGCCCCATTAAGAGGAAAAAAATATTCAACCAATTAAAGAAATTTAACTGTGCTATAGCTATGCTTCAGGAGACTCATCTTTCAGAAAAGGAACATTTGAAGCTGAGGAGAGAATGGGTTGACCAGCAATATAGCTCCTCATACCACAATGGGAAAAAGAGGGGTGTCGCAATTCTTTTCAATAAATCTATTTGTTTTTGTCATGAAAAACATTTTTGTGATAAAGAGGGGCGGTATGTGATGGTAATTGGAAGTATAGGGGGCATTAAAATAACTTTGCTTAATTTATATGCTCCAAATGAGGACAACCCAATTTTTTTTTCAAAAAGATGGCATCATTGATAGCAGATAAAGCAGAAGGGATTATTCTAATTGGCGGGGACTTTAATTGTGTTTTGAGAGCAGCGGTTGATAGGCTCCCTGCAGGTTCAGGTTCAAAATCCCAAAAGTCTCTGGCTCTTTTAGCACTGATGGGGGAATTAGGCTTGGTTGATGTCTGGCGCAGCTTACATCGCAAGGAAAGAGATTTTACTTTTTTCTCACAGGTTCACTGTGCCCACTCAAGGTTGGATATGTTCCTGATGTCGGGAACAGATTCCTTTAGAGCCACTGAATGTAATATAGAAGCAATCACCATCTCAGACCATGCTCCAGTATGTTTGAAATTAAAGATGAGCCCAAATAATAATTTTAAATATTGGAGAGCCAATGTATCTATATTAAATAAAGAAATTGTTAAACAGGAGTTACAAAAAAGCATTATTGACTATCTTGAATTTAATGATAAGGATGGGGTGTCTCCAACAGTTTTATGGGAGGGAGCCAAATGTGTTCTAAGGGGCAATATTATTGCAATTTGTTCCAGATTAAAAAAAGAGAGAATTGCAGAACAATTAGTATTAGAAAATCAAAATCAGTACATTGGAAAGAGAATTTCAGACAACTCGGACGGATGATTTACTGGACAAACTAAATGAGACTAGACAACAACTAAACAACTTGTTAACCTATAAAGCAGAGGGGCAGCTGAGATTTACAAACCAAAAATATTATGAATTAAGTAATAGGGCTAGTCGTTTGTTAGCATTTCAGCTGCGTAAATCGCAATCAAGCAGAGTGGTGCATAAAATAAAGTGCCCAAAATCGGGGGATATGAAGCACCAACCGAAGGAGATTACAAAGGTATTGCTAACTATTACCAGGAGTTATATTGGGAAGAGGACTGCCCAAATAAGATGGAAAAGACTGAAAATTTCCTTAAATCAATTCATCTTAGTAAACTGACCGAGGAGGAAGCTGACCAAATAACAAGCCCAATAACAAAAGAAGAAATTTAAAAAAGCATTATGAAACTTAAAAATAACAAATCTCCAGGAGTAGATGGACTCCCTGGAGAATATTACAAAATGTTTGAAAAAGAGCTGACGCCGATTTTGCATAAGGTTTACAATTATGCCCTTTCAGAAGGTGTTCCCCCCGGTCATGGTCTAAAGCCATTATTAGTGTCATCCATAAAGAGGGCAAAGACGCAACACTCTGCACCTCTTATCGTCCCATCAGCCTTCTATGTGTTGATCTGAAAATACTTACGGCCATCATTGCAAACAGAATTCAGAACCACATAAGAAAACTTGTAAAACCTGACCAGACTGGTTTCATTACACAGAGACAAGGAACAGATAATGTCAGAAGAGCCTTAAATCTCTAAATAATAGTGCAAAAAAGGAATATCCCATCAATGCTTCTCAGCTTAGATGCTGAGAAGGCGTTTGACAGAGTGGACTGGGCCTTTCTACAGCAGACTCTCAAACATATGGGTTTTAATGACACCTTTATCAAATGGATCCAAATATTTTATAAAGACCCCAGGTCAAGAGTAAGGGTTAATGGCCACTGCTCTGATTTTTTCCCACTGGGACGCGGCACTAGACAGGGTGAAGTCCTCTCCCCCTCTTTATTTGCACTTAGCATAGAGCCGCTGGCTGAACTGATTAGATCCAATCCTCTTATACAGGGAATAAGAGACGAAACCAATGCTTCCCATAAGTTGTCTCTTTTTGCTGATGATATTTTATTATTTTTGGAAAATCCAATTACCACCATCCCTGCCCTGCTCCAAAGCCTTAATGAGTATAGTACTGTATCGGGATATAAAGTTAATACAAACAAATCTAAAGCATTAATGATTGTTGGGAACTGGCCATCACAGTTAGATAATTTGGTCTCATTTAGACACTCCACACAGGGGTTTAAATATCTGGGAGTAACAATTACCCCTAAGACCACTCAGTTGTTTTCATCTAATCATGAAAAGTTATTTAGGGAAATTAAAACCGATTTGAATAGAAGTGATATACTTCCACTTTCTCTCCTAGGAAGAATTGAAAGTATTAGAATGAATGTTCTACCAAGATTATTTTTCATTTTTCAAAGCCTTCCTGTTGTTGTACCACAATCTGCATTCAAATCATTACAAAAGTGCATTTCAAAATTTATTTGGCAGAACAAAAGGCCAAGAATGCGCCTTAAAATTCTGATGTCAGATAAGGGTAATGGTGGTCTGGGGCTGCCTAACATAAAAATGTATTATTGGGCTGCCCAAATAAGAGCAATCGTGGCCTGGATCATTCGTGATCCAGAAACAGTATGGGTCTCCATGGAGGAGGTGTCAATGCCTGGAATATCTCTATCTAGGCTCCCATTTGTTGGTCTAGAGACACAGAAGAAAATAAAGATAGAAAATTTATGGGTTAAAAACACTCTAAAAATCTGGAACCAGGTACAAAAACAATCAAGAGGATTGGTGGCCCTCTCACGAGCCATGTCCATAAGTCAGAATATTGAGTTTCTTCCATCTCTAATGGACAGGGGCTTTGGGATGTGGGCGGAAAAAATGCTTTTTACTGTAAACCAACTCTTTGAGGGAAATGTAATGAAATCTTTCTCCCAACTAAGAAACAAGTTTAATCTACCCTCAGGGGACCATTACAGATATTTACAAATAAGGGACTATTTAACAAAACATAAGAATTGGGATCAGCTCAGAAGAGAACCAACAAACATAGAAAAACACTTGATTCATCTGATTGAAAACAAGGGCGTAATGAAAAAACAAGTGTCCTTAATTTATTGCAAACTGATGATGGATATGTCGGATAACACACAACATATAAAACAACAATGGGAAATGGAACTCAATGTGACATTGGATGATGATACTTGGGTAGATGTTTGTTCTGGTTGCCATAAGGGAGTGGGGAGTCAAATGTGGACGGAGTTTGATTGGAAGTCTAAAATTCGATTTTTCAGGACACCACTAAAGTGTTTCCGTTCTGGTAGTTGTGGCAGCAATAAGTGCTGGAGAAACTGTGGATCAAACGCACATATTTTGGGACTGTCCTATTGTTCAACACATTTGGACTGAAGTAAAGGGGATCGTGGAAAAGCTCCTTAAAGTGAATCTCTCTTGGGACCCTTTAACATTTTTACTGGATAAATTTCCAGAGGATCTGTCCCATGATCAGAAAACTTTGCTACATCTCCTGCTAATGGCTGGAAGAAAAAATATAACAATTAACTGGTTTAAACCTGAACCACCCACGGTTTCACAGTGGATACAAAAAAATCTGACAGTTATATTCAATGGAACAGTTGACAGCACAAATACAGCTGAAGACTCAAATCTTTGAAAGAAGATGGTGACCAGTTCAAAGCCTCATTGGATAGGTCACTTATGTCTCTAAGTTTGTATTTTTGCTTGAAGTTTCTCTATTTACTTTTATTTATTTATTTTTAATTTTTTCCTCAGATCTATATTGTCATTATATATATCTTTATTTGTATGCTCGGGCCCAATCTCAGGACTGTTCTTATTACTGTTAGTATTTATGTTGACTGCTGTCAATAAAAGTTCAAAAAAAAAAAGAAGAAGAAAAATCTGACGTGTCCTGTTGTTGTTTTACGAGCCCGTCTAAAAGTGTGAGCGGTATTCGCTTTCTTTTGGGAGCTCGCGTCCGCGGCTATATTTGATATAACGAACGTGTGTGTGATTATTGAAGTGTCCCCGTCATCTTATCCATTCAGAAAAAAAGGACAAGCGCAAGAGTGAAGCGAGAGTGAAACGCGGAAAAAAAGAGAAGCCCGGCAAAACACAGGAGCAAAATTGTTTTAGCAACCTGAATCATGAACAAACTGCCATGATTAGATTCGCCTTTTGGACTATTATGAACTGGGAATGACAAAATGACTCTAACAAAGCTTACATGTGCTGGTAAGGATTAGAGACCCAGATGAGAAGTTTGCGCTGACTATGGGCTATATTGCATGTGTTTTTGAGCCGTTGATTTGTGTTGATTGTTGATTATAAAATGCATGGTGCTGTGCGTTGCCGAGTGGCGCTTCCGGTGCGCGACCTGCTTTACGTTCTTGTTGCAGCACCGAAGTTATGCACAGAAATTCATATGCTGATTTGATCCAGTGCATACCGGTTCCAAAGGTACTATGGCACCGAGTTTTGGTATCCAACCCTACATAGCGCGCACCTGCCTTGCCCAGGCTTGGGCACTTTTACCTGGGGCAGCGTTTGATGCCTCTGGACCCTGGATACCTGCCTGCACCAGGGTCATAGCGCACACCTGCCTTGCCCCGGCTTGAGCACTCCTACCTGAGGCAGCGTTTGATGCCTCTGGACCCTGGATCCCCACCTGCACCAGGGTCATAGCGCGCACCTGCCTTGCCCTGGCTCGGGCACTCCTACCTGGGGCAGTGTTTGATGCCTCTGGACCCTGGTTCCCCGCCTGCACCAGGGTCATAGCGCACACCAGCCTTGCCAGAGCTTTTTCAACCGCAAAAGCCAAAAATAAACAAAGTCCCTTTTTCTTCGCCGAAACCACGACGGCAGGTCAGAGACAATTGGCTTCGGGCACGCACCTCCAGGTGCAGGACGTCCCGACAGGTAAGCCAGGAAAGGTGGTCTCTCTTCGGTCATGGCTTGGTGGGTTTGGGCCTGGGTTTAATCAACACCCCCCGGTAAGTGCATCCAAGCGTTTGCCAGCGATTGTTCCAAAGACCGAATGTATTTTTACTGGCCCTTAGTTCGAGAGAAAGACCCCCCCCCAAACTGACTTTGTCGTTCTAGAGACCAACCATCCCCCAAATGAGTGTTTGTTCTGTTCCATACAGCAAAAAATACATTTCGCATACCAAATCAAATTTTTAACTTTCTTTCTAAAGTTACTTGTTTACTTCAGTATATCAAGTATATGCTGCTTGTTTGAGTCGCAACATACAAGAGAGATGAGCCAACAAAATAGCCTGAATGCAAATTATTTATTATAGAATATAACTCATAGAACAATTAATAAAAGCAACCAACAAATGTCTAGGGATAATAATGAAGATAAAGAACTTAGGATATAATCACAACAACACTTTACCTACATGATATAAGTAATGCAAAACAATACCTTAAAGTTAAAGAGTCAATGAAATGGCATGATGGTCTTGACATAAGGACTCCTGAGTAGCCACAGCGTCCTTGAGGTAGCTAGCACAACAACTTTTATTTACCCATTGATGAGTAATGCAGGCATCCAATCAGGATTTACCTGGGATTTACTTTGGGATCATCTGTGTATTAATATTGTAACACTTAATACCTGTCGCTCTGCCTAAATCATAAAATATTCGTCAAGTTTGTATGAATTTATTTTTATTTAATCTATCCTACGGACGCGGTCTTTTAGAGTCTGGATGATCATGTCTCAAACCTGACCGGTAACCTGGCCTCTGTTCAAGATCAAAGCAAAAAGTGCATGAATTTATTTTTATTTAATCTATCCTAAACCATGTGTTGAGTGTTTTTTGGTACCTCCAGTTTCATTACATCCAAACCCAGAGTCAACTCGGAAAATGGAAATCAGGACAAACATATGCTATCGGCCATTGAAAGAGTTTCAGATCAGAAAGCCACTCTCGGGGGGGTTCCAACATGGCGACGAGCTAGACAGACGTGCAACTCAACGGTCTTACCACAGACAGCCAGAATTTAAACTTTAAGAAACTTTTAGATATTAAATTGACGAAATAGCCTCCAAGTTCAACCCCGGTAACAAAAAAAAAATTGCTTCGCCATGGCAAATCGAAGAAATACAAGGAAGAATCCAGAGGAAAGTCCTGACGGTGACGAAGCTAACGGTAGCGCCAAGCTAACAAGTGAAGCTACAACGAACGAGGAAAACGATGTGATGAAGGCTCTCACAGACATGAAACACTTTTTCACATCTCAATTTGAAGGCGTTCTGAATGCTATTCAAGGAATTAAAAATGAAATCTTCGAATTTGGCGGCAGATTAGCAGAGGCTGAACATCGAATTAGTGATACCGAGGATAATGTGGATAAGCTACAAAAAACTGTGAAAACTCTGGAAAGCCGAGTTGTAACACTCAGCGCGGACCTGGATGACTTAGAAAACCGTAGTGGCCGTTGCAATCTCCGGCTAGTCAACCTACCTGAAAAAGCAGAAGGGACGGACACGGCAAACTTTCTAGAAAAGTGGCTTACTGATGTGTTTGGAGCATCTACTTTCCCTACTCCAGTGATTATTGAAAGAGCGCACAGAATCGGCAGGCTCCAGGCAAAGCCTCAGCAATACCCGCGAATACTGATCATGAAATTCCTCAACTTTCGTGACCGACAGAGAGTGATACAGGCAGCCAGAGAGATGGGAATTGTGAAATTTCAGGAGCACAAGGTGATGTTTTTCCCGGACTTCTCTGTAGCGGTGAGGAAACAACGAAAGCAATTCGATGATGTGAAGAAACGACTCCAGGTACTGAACATTCCTTACAGATTTATGTATTCTGCCAAACTGAGCTTCATGCGTAAAGGCCAGTGGAGGATCTGTGAGACGCCAGAGGATGTACAGAAGTGTATTGAAGAATTCGGAGAAACATCAGGAGAGTAAAGACAAATTTCAAATAGTTGGCTGAATGTTCAACTGTTTTATTTTTCAAAGCTATTATCATAAATCAAGGTAATTAACCGCGAACACGTAACGTGACAATTATTCACCTACTGTATAATGGCCGGTTAAAAACAAATAGGCCTATATTTAAATGCAAGTCAGTTCAATGATTGTTTGAAGAAAATGTTTGATTGTTCTTGATGTTCTATTTCATTAGGTTGTCTGTGGGTAGGGCAATGTCCAATGACTCTTTTATTGCTAGCCAAGGATGTGTTCCTAGTAATACGACCATCCAGGCCTGTTGAAGAATCTTTGCAATTTGATGGGAAAGAGATAGATATCGACTGGTTCTGATCAAATGGGGTAAACACGGGTTTGTTAAGGTTTTTCTTTTCCCTTTTTTCCCCTGTTTTTTTTTCCTTTTCTTTTTTCTTTTTCTTTAATGGGCAATTTTTTTTCTCTTTTTTTTGTATTTATTTATTTTATTAATTTTTTGCATTATGATTATGGACATATGGACATGTAATATTGAATAATAAAAAAGTATGTCAAGTGAATCTCAGTTAACATTTATATCCTGGAATGTTAGGGGGTTGGGTAAACTTTCAAAGTTAAAACAAGTCATGACTAGACTTAAAACATTTAAAACATCTATTGTATTTCTACAAGAAACCCATCTTTTGTCTAATGAATTACTAAAAGTACGTAGAAGATGGCCAGGTGAAGTAATCTCTGCTTCATATGCATCTAACTCAAGGGGTGTATTAATTCTGATACACAAAGCCATTCCCTTTAAAGTGTCAAAAGTGATTGCAGATAAATTCGGCAGATATTTAATTGTTCAAGGCTTTCTTATAGATAATAATATTACCCTTGTAAATGTGTATGGACCCAACTCTGACAGTCCAGAATTTTTTGAGAACTTGTTCTTAATCTTGGCCTCTCAACCTGGCTATTTAATTATAGGAGGAGATTTTAATGTGACATTAAACCCACATTTAGATCGATACAATAGTAAAGAGATGGCTCACACACAAAGTAGGAAAAAACTTAATAGTTTTATAGAGGAACTTGATTTATGTGATCCATGGAGGAGAAAATATCCAAACAAAACTGAATATTCATGTTGTAGTTCATCATTAAAATCATATTCACGAATAGACTATTTTTTAATCTCCAATAATTTATTCCATCAAATTGTTGACTGCTCCTATGAGTCTATCGTAATTTCAGACCATGGTCCAAAAAAACTTGTATAAAATGTTTCAAAAATTTGTCACGGTTGCAGGTTTGTGCGCTTTTCCGGAGTGTCTGTTTGATCACATTGGTTTGTTTTTGTTCTCCTCGTGTATTTGTTTTGATCACGTGTGATGAAGGCACTCAGCTGGCTTGATGAGCTCGCCAGCTGAGGCTCATATTCGGGTCTATATATGGGCCACGTTTTCTGTGTGTCTTTGTCAGTTCGTTATGTGTGCTTATGGTGTGCTGTTCTGTCTGTGTGCTTAGGATCTGAGGACTAATTTCTGGACCCTGTTTCCCGTCTGATTCCTGCCCGATCTCTCCTAGCACTAGCACCATTCATTACTTGATTTTTGTTTGACTTTGTCAATAAATATTATTTTGTTTAACTCGCACTTGGATCCCTCTGAACATTCATTTATTCGTGACAGAACGAACTGACCTTCACCATGGATCCAGCGAGTGCATCACAGATTTCGAGAGAGTGAGAGTCGCTTGAGGCATGGCAGATTTCCGGATCCTGTTCCTGAGCTTCCGGTCTCGGCGGTGGCGCCGGAGATGAGTAGCGCTGACCGGGAGCCCATGCAGGTGGGCAGATCCCGCCTGTCCGTGCAGGAGAAGCGCCGTCGGAGAACTGAGGGACTCTGCCTTTACTGTGGGGGGGGCGGGGCATCCGGTGGCTTCCTGTCCCGTAAAAGACAACACCCATCAGTAGGTAAGAGGTTACTGATGGGTGAAATCAGTTTGGACAAATCCTCTGCGGCGGCCACATTACTACCTGTCACCATAACATGGGGTTCCGGAAGTCAGAACACCCACGCCCTTGTCGATTCCGGGGCGGAGGGAAATTTCATAGACTCCAGTTTTGCTTTCAGTTTTAAACTTCCGGTTATAGCTCTGGCACAACCCATTGCACAACCCATTGTATGCGCACTCAGCGGACTTTCCCTTCCCACAATCACTCACTCCACTAAACCCATAAAACTGATCACGTCTGGAAATCATGTTGAAAACATTTCTTTTTTTTTAACAGACTGTTCCAACACACCGGTAGTTTTAGGTCATCCTTGGTTGATTCTCCATAAGCCTCATATTAACTGGGGTCTTAATACTATATTTTCGTGGAGTGAGAACTGTCATCAGTCTTGTCTTTTGTCTGCTCGTTCTGCTGTTTCTTGTTCTGTGTTTCAGGAGGAGCGCATGGACCTGTCAAACGTGCCCAGTGAGTACCTCGACCTGAAGAGAGTGTTCAGTAAGTCTCGAGCTGCTTCTCTGCCTCCTCACCGTCCCTATGACTGTGCAATAGATTTATTGCCAGGTACGTCTCCGCCCAAAGGCAAGTTATACTCTCTTTCTATTCCTGAGAGGGAGGCCATGGAGAAATATATTTCTGATTCTCTAGCGGCCAAGATCATACGGCCCTCTTCTTCACCGGCGGGGGCAGGGTTCTTTTTCGTGAAAAAGAAGGATGGGTCTCTTAGACCCTGCATTGACTATCGAGGGCTGAACAGCATCACGGTGAAGAATACGTATCCTTTGCCGCTGATGTCTTCAGCGTTCGAGCGTCTGCAGGGGGCTTTGTTTTTCACGAAATTAGATCTTCGTAACGCATATCATTTGGTTCGCATGAAGCAGGGTCATGAGTGGAAAACTGTGTTTTTGACCCCCAGGGGGCAATTTGAATATTGTGTTCTTCCTTTTGGGCTTTCTAGCGCTCCTGCAATTTTCCAAGCACTCGTAAATGACGTGTTGCGAGACATGATAGATCAGTTTATTTATGTCTACCTGGATGACATTCTGATTTTTTCTCGTTCTCTCCAGGGACATGTGCAGCACGTCAGGCGAGTGCTTCAGCGGCTGCTAGAGAATGGGCTTTTTGTCAAGGCGGAGAAATGCGTGTTCCATGCACAGTCTGTTCCCTTTCTAGGACACATTGTGTCAGTCGAGGGGGTGCGCATGGATCCAGAGAAGGTTCAGGCTGTGGTAAATTGGCCAATTCCGGAGTCTCGTAAGGCCCTGTTGAGATTTCTGGGCTTCGCCAATTTTTACCGGCATTTTATTCGCAATTTCAGCCAGCTCGCCGCCCCTCTGACGTCCTTGACCTCCTCCAAAACTCCCTTCAGGTGGTCGAGCGCAGCGCAGGCTGCATTCTCCAATCTAAAGAGCCGCTTTGTTTCAGCTCCCATTTAAGTGACACCTGATCCCTCCCAGCAGTTTGTGGTGGAGGTTGACGCGTCAGAGGTGGGGGTGGGCGCTATCCTGTCCCAGCGCGCCGCCTCGGATGACAGAATTCATCCGTGCGCATTTTTCT
The DNA here is from genome assembly GCF_052040795.2 of Danio rerio. NCBI lineage: Eukaryota > Metazoa > Chordata > Actinopteri > Cypriniformes > Danionidae > Danio > Danio rerio. The sequence goes on along the minus strand of NC_141024.2, from coordinate 80,695,551 downwards.
CTCACCGATTATCTCCCGCAGAACGAAACTACGACATTGGTAATAGGGAGTTGTTGGCTGTCAAACTTGCTTTGGAGGAGTGGCGTCATTGGTTGGAGGGTTCGGGGGTTCCCTTTATCGTTTGGACCAATCATAAGAACCTCGAATACATCAGGTCCGCCAAACGACTCATTTCCAGGCAGGCTCGGTGGGCATTATTTTTCGGACGTTTCGACTTTACCATCTCTTATCGGCCGGGTTCCAAAAACATCAAGCCCGACGCGTTATCCCGTCTTTTTGATTCTTCCGAGCGCAATACGTCTCTTGAGCCCATCGTTCCCCAGAGGATTTGTATTTCTGCAGTGACATGGGAGATCGAGACCAGGGTTCTCACAGCCCTGGACGGGGTAACGCCCCCGGTCGGATGCCCACCTAGTCGATTGTTTGTGCCGGAGGGGATTCGGTCTGACGTCATTCGATGGGGACATTCCTCCAAAGTGGCTTGTCATCCAGGGGTGAGTCGTACATTATTCTTAGTTAAACAGCGATTCTGGTGGCCAGCTATGGCACGGGACATACACGAGTTTGTTTTGGCCTGTTCTATTTGTGCTGTTTCTAAGACTTTTAATCGCCCCCCTGCTGGACTCCTTCAGCCGCTGTCAGTGCCTTCGAGACCCTGGTCGCACATTTCGCTAGATTTCTTTACCGGTCTCCCGCCATCTGGTGGCAATACGGCTGTTTTGACCATTGTGGACCGGTTCTTGAAGGCTACTCATTTTATTCCTCTGCCCAAATTACCCTCAGCCAGAGAGACAGCGGATGCTGTCATTAATCACGTCTTTCGCATTCATGGCCTCCCGACGGATGTGGTTTCTGACAGTGGGCCTCAATTTGTCTCTAAATTCTGGAGAGAATTCTGTCATTTATTGGGAGCGACTGTAAGTCTTTCTTCTGGTTTTCATCCTCAGAGTAACGGACAAACCGAAAGAGCCAATCAAGATCTCGAGCGCATGTTACGTTGTTTGGTTTCCCAGAATCCCTCCTCTTGGAGTCAGCAGCTCCCATGGGTGGAGTACGCACACAATTCATTACCAGTATCGGCTACGGGCCTTTCTCCGTTTCAGTGTAGCTTAGGTTACCAGCCACCAGCTTTTCCCAGTCTGGAATCCGAAGTCGCGGTTCCCTCCGCCCACGCCTTTATCCAGGGGTGTCGACGCACTTGGAACAGGGCCAGACAGACCCTCCTCCAAGTGGGTGCGCGCACCAAGGCTAAAGCCGATCGCCACCGGTCGAAGCCTCCCGTTTACGTCGTTGGTCAAAAAGTGTGGCTTTCAACTAAGAATATTCCCTTGCGTTCCGTATGTAATAAACTTGCACCTAAATTTATTGGCCCATTCACTGTCATCAAGATGATTAGTCCGGTGGCAGTCCGCCTTAAACTTCCTCCAGCGTACAGGAGAATACATCCCGTGTTTCACGTTTCTAAATTAAAGCCCTTTTTCATACGGCGATTAACCCGCCCACTCCGGTACCCCCCCCCCTCCCCCGCCGCGTCTCGTACTGGACTCGAGACGGAGGGGGCGAGGATTTCAGTACTTGGTGGACTGGGAAGGTTACGGTGCGGAGGAGAGAACTTGGGTGCCTGCAAAGGACATATTGGATCACTCTCTTATCGATGATTACAATCGCCAGGTAAGTGCTTCTGGGAGCACCAGGAGGTGCTCTTGAGAGAGGGGTAATGTCACGGTTGCAGGTTTGTGCGCTTTTCCGGAGTGTCTGTTTGATCACGTTGGTTTGTTTTTGTTCTCCTCGTGTATTTGTTTTGATCACGTGTGATGACGGCACTCAGCTGGCTTGATGAGCTCGCCAGCTGAGGCTCATATTCGGGTCTATATATGGGCCACGTTTTCTGTATGTCTTTGTCAGTTCGTTATGTGTGCTTATGGTGTGCTGTTCTGTCTGTGTGCTTAGGATCTGAGGACTAATTTCTGGACCCTGTTTCCCGTCTGATTCCTGCCCGATCTCTCCTAGCACTAGCACCCTTCATTACTTGATTTTTGTTTGACTTTGTCAATAAATATTATTTTGTTTAACTCGCACTTGGATCCCTCTGAACATTCATTTATTCGTGACAAAATTATAAAAGGGCCTTGTAGATGGAGATTTCATCCAAGATGGCTTCATGATCCAAAATTTATGGAGTTCATTGGTACTCAAATTGATTTATTTTTTAAAACTAATCTGAAAAAAACATCTGTATCTATAAGATGGGAAGCCTTTAAGGCTTATATAAGGGGCCAAATGATGAGCTACACATGCTCTGTCAATAGAAAAAGGAAAATGGAATTACAAAATTTAGAAGAAAGAATTCAGAAATTAGAAGAAGAAATATATTCAGATTTGTCAAATTCCAACATACTTAAACAGGAACTGCTTATTCTAAGAGCAAAATATAATGAAATATCTGCAACAAAAGCTGAAGCCAGTTTAATCTGTCTTAAACAAACATTTTATGAGTATGGAGAAAAGGCAAGTAGACTTTTGTCTTGGCAGATAAAACAATTACAATCAAGTAAAGCTATACATAATATTTATACAACAGCTGGTAATCTGACTTCAGACCCAGATGAGATTAATGAAACTTTTTTCCAAATTCTTCCAAACGCTATACAGTACAGAATCATCAGAATGCAGCATGGACCAAACTTTATTTTTAGATGATCTTTTGATTCCTTCTATAAGCATTGAAACCAAAAAAAGAACTGGAGGAACCTCTAACTAGTAAAGAAATTTTAAATGGTATTGTGAATATGAAAAGTGGTAAAACAGCTGGACTAGACGGGATACCAATTGATATATATAAAGCCTTTAAAGATAAATTAGCAGTTCCTTTGTTAGAAATGTATGAAGAGTCGATGTTGGAGGGCTGTCTTCCTCCTTCTCTAAGAGCTGCATTAGTAACACTCATTCCTAAACCCCATAAACCCTTAGACAGATGTGAATCATATAGGCCAATTTCGTTAATGAACTTCGATGCCAAGATTTTAGCCCTTCGATTGGAAGCTCATCTACCGTCCCTAATAGGAATGGACCAAAATGGCTTTGTTTGAAACAGACAGGCCTTTCATAACATCAGGCGAGTACTAAATATCGTTCATGAGATGGATGGCTCTAAAGATACAGGTATTTTATCGTTAGATGCAGAAAAAGCATTTGACAGAGTCGAATGGTCCTATTTATTTGACATACTCAGCCGTTTTGGATGTGGACAGAATTTTTGCCAGTGGGTGAAGACCTTGTATCAAAGTCCAACTGCAGAAGTAATTACCAATAACTTAATCTCCAAACCATTTAATCTATATCGTGGCACACGTCAAGGCTGTCCACTTTCTCCTTTATTATTTGTAATGACTTTGGAACCTTTGGCAATAGCAATTAGAACTCACCCATCTATAAAGGGAATTGAAATTGCAGGTGTAGAGCATCGGATATCTCTATACGCAGACGATATTGTTTTATTTTTAACAAAACTTAAAGATTCAATACCAAATCTTAACAAATTGATTAATAAATTTGGAAAATTTTCAGGTTATAAAGTTAACTATTCAAAGTCATCTATCCTTTTTCTTAATGAACAGGAGAGACAAAATCCAGTAATACAACACCCTTATGAAACTTCTGTAGACGGATTTAGATATTTGGGAATCAAAGTTACTCCACAGGTAAAAAATCTTATCTCAGCCAATTATACTCCTCTGATAACTCAGGTAAACGAAAGTTTGAACAGATGGATGTCTCTTCCTCTCACTACTATTGGAAGGGTGAATACCATTAAAATGAATATTCTCCCTAAATTTCTATATTTGTTTCAGTCAATCCCCCTGACCCCTCCTCCTTCCTTTTTCTCAAATATGCATTTATTAAATTTATTTGGAATAATAGACGCTCAAGGCTTCGCTTATCACTCCTGTATCTTCCTTATGAACGAGGCGGGCTGCGACTCCCTAATCTTTTTTGGTATTTTAAGGCAGCTCAGCTAAGATCTGCATGTTATTGGTTTGCTGGCTCACCTAGCATTCCATGGATACAGATTGAAAAAAAATGTACAGGCAATTTGAGTCTTGACACATATTTATACTCTGATTCTTTAAAGAAACTCAAACAAAATACATCTAACCCATTTGTGAGAGCCACTATTTTATCATGGCATGAGTCACAGGTTGAGCTGGGAGAAACCCCGGTACTTTCTAAATTCTCTCCCATTTGGGGTAATGCATTATTCGTACCAGGGAAATCAGACAAGGGTTTTAAGCTGTGGTTCCAGAAAGGCTTGCAAAAGATATCAGATCTTTATGAAGATAATATATTGATGTCCTTTGAAACCTTTAAGGAAAGATATAAAATTCCTCAGTCTCATTTTTTTAAGTATCTTCAGATCCGTAATTTTATAAGATCTAAAAATCATTCATATCAGTGTCCGACCCTAAGTAGTTTAGAAGAAATTGCAGTTAAAGATCCCAGTGCCAAATACAAAATTTCTACACTATATAGCAAATTTGTTAATGCTTCCAAAGAATCTACAAATCATAAAAGACTGGCTTGGATTGAAGACTTTCAAAACTTTTAAAAGATATTACAGAAAATGAATGGGAAGAAAGTTGTCTTCAAGCGCAAACATTATCAATCAATACCCGTTTTAAATTAATCCAATATAATTGGGTAATGAGAACATATATAACACCAGAAATGTTAAATAAATTTAATAGAAATATTCTGGACATTTGTGGAAAATGTTTGACTTACAAGGGCACACTGTTCCATTGTGTTTGGCAATGTGAGCACTTGCAATTCTTTTGGAAAGAAATAATTGGTGTAATCTCTAAAACTATTGGTAAAGAAATCCCTGTTTGCCCTAAAATCTGTATCCTTGGTCTTTTCCCACCTGCCTTATCGCTGAAGTCATATGAACAGAAGTTTATAAATCTGTGTCTATTACATGCGAAGCGCCTGATTGCCATTCACTGGAAAAGTACTCATGCTCCATCTTTGTCACTCTGGATTTAGGAAATGTCTTCCTGTATAGCAATGGAAAGGTTGACTTATTCAATCAAACAAAAAATGCACATATTCTACAAGATTTGGGACTTCTTCCTTTATTTTTTAAATAACAGTGCACTGACTGTTTAGTAATCCCAAACAATGTGACTGTTAAAATACACTGTGTTTGTAATGACTAACTTTAATATACTTTCACTGGAATGTATATGTTGAAATGTCAATTTTTTAATGGTATTTATTTTTTATATATTTTTAATTTTTAACAAAATTGCCCTTTTTATTTTTATCTTTAAGTTTATTTTAGTTAATCTTTATTTTTATTTATTTGTTTGTGTATTACTTTCCTCCCATGAGAATGCATTTTTTTATTCTATTCCTTTCTTTTTTTAATTTTTAATTTTTATTTTGAACGTCGGGATGGGGCGGGAGTTCTTTGATTGGTATTTGGTTACAAATACAGTAAGAATGTATCACACCTTTCTGAAACAATAAAAGTGTTAAAAAAAAAAAAAAAAAGAAAGCCACTCTCCCATAATCTGAGGGAAAGGTGCAGTTTGGATTTGAACCTAGCACCTGCTGTTCCCAAGACAGGTGCTCTGGCCAACGTAGTCTTAACACTAAAAGAAAAAACCTCTGGATACGATACTTCCAAACGCAGTTTCATCTAAGACAGTGGGGGGGAAGCAAAATTTACTGTGCTTTCTACTCAGTTACTTTGCACATGCATAAAGAGGCTCTTGTACGACAAATCCAAAAGGCGTGATCTCAACAATAGGTGGCAGTTACTTTTCCCCAAAACCACAGGTTGCCGACGAGTCATTCCTCAAGCCCACTAGGCCCTACACCGTTTTCTAATCTCCCTTATTTAAAACAGCTCAATTAAGTCATCGGCTTTATTGTAGAGTACCCCTAGTATCTGAGCCTGCACTGCGCAATGAAAGAAAGAAGCAAAACGGGATGGACAGATGCCTAAAATGTTAGAAACGCACCACACCTTAAGTCAGTGAAGAAAAAGAGCAAAGCTTGCGAATCAGGTGGGACTCAAACCCACAACCTTTGAATGGCTCAGCTCACAGCCTAGAAGTCCAATGCGCTATCCATTGCGCCACAGAGCCTAAGTGCTCTGCTTCCTCTAGAACTGTCGCACAGAAAGCACTTTTTAGTACTCTCTGGCCCATGAAAGAACAGCCAACTGCAGACAAGGCACTGCTGGAATTCAAAGCCAGGATCTCCTGTTTACTAGACAGGCACTTTGACCAACTAAGCCACAGCGGCAAACGACCTTGACACAGGCTAAATGTTTAATTCCAAAAAAAAAAAAAAAAACTAACAACGGCAGCGCTGCATGTGGGAATGTCTGGACTTGAAATATTAAAGTCCAATTGGTTAGGCATTACCACACTATGCTATATAAAGGCATCGTCCAAAGCCCTCTTGAACGAGCAGCGTTCTTAAGGATTTGAGTGTTGTTAAGAAACACGACTGCTAAACATCCCGCTGCGTAAACACTCGTTACTCTTAACAAAAGCAAACACAAAACCTGTACATTAGGCACTGCTGGGATTTGAATCCAGGATCTCCTGTTTACTAGACAGGCGCTTTGACCAACTAAGCCACAGCGCCAACGCTGAATTAGAGGCAAGACGTTTTTGCACACAGAGACCAAAAAAAGACAGCAAGTCTTAAAATGGCAAGCAAAGAGGTTGTTTAACTCTATTTGTCGCACTATTCATTACGCCTCAAAGCTATACAATTTTATAATTCATTCCGGTGAGCTCTATAAAACAAGCACACGCACCACCTGGACTAAGGCGCTGCTGGGACTTGAGCCCAGGATCTCCTGTTTACAAGGCAGGCGCTTTCACCAACTAAGCCACAGCGCCACAGAAATTCGAAGTAAGAGACATTTGCCCTATAACAAAAATCGAAGAAGAAAAAATAATACACAACAAAAACCAGCATGTCAGGATGCAGCTAATGCTGACAAGCCGGACGCGGTCTTTTAGAGTCTGGATGATCATGTCTCAAGCCTGACCATGTCATCCAAACCCAGAGTCAGCTCGGAAAATGGAAATCAGGACAAACATATGCTATCGGCCATTGAAAGAGTTTCAGATCAGAAGGCCACTCTCCCATAATCTGAGGGAAAGGTGCAGTTTGGATTTGAACCTAGCACCTGCTGTTCCCAAGACAGGTGCTCTGGCCAACTTAGTCTTAACACTAAAAGAAAAAACCTCTCGATACGATACTTCCAAACGCAGTTTCATCTAAGACAGTGGGGGGGAAGCAAAATTTACTGTGCTTTCTACTCAGTTACTTTGCACATGCATAAAGAGGCTCTTGTACGACAAATCCAAAAGGCGTGATCTCAACAATAGGTGGCAGTTACTTTTCCCCAAAACCACAGGTAGCCGACGAGTTATTCCTCAAGCCCACTAGGCCCTACACCGTTTTCTAATCTCCCTTATTTAAAACAGCTCAATTAAGTCATCGGCTTTATTGTAGAGTACCCCTAGTATCTGAGCCTGCACTGCGCAATGAAAGAAAGAAGCAAAACGGGATGGACAGATGCCTAAAATGTTAGAAACGCACCACACCTTAAGTCAGTGAAGAAAAAGAGCAAAGCTTGCGAATCAGGTTGGACTCAAACCCACAACCTTTGAATGGCTCAGCTCACAGCCTAGAAGTCCAATGCGCTATCCATTGCGCCACAGAGCCTAAGTGCTCTGCTTCCTCTAGAACTGTTGGACAGAAAGCACTTTTTAGTACTCTCTGGCCCATAAAAGAACAGCCAACTGCAGACAAGGCACTGCTGGAATTCAAAGCCAGGATCTCCTGTTTACTAGACAGGCACTTTGACCAACTAAGCCACAGCGCCAAACGACCTTGACACAGGCTAAATGTTTAATTCCAAAAAAAAAAAAAACTAACAACGGTAGCGCTGCATGTGGGAATGTCTGGACTTGAAATATTAAAGTCCAATTGGTTAGGCATTACCACACTATGCTATATAAAGGCATCGTCCAAAGCCCTCTTGAACGAGCAGCGTTCTTAAGGATTTGAGTGTTGTTAAGAAACCGACTGCTAAACATCCCGCTGCGTAAGCACTCGTTACTCTTAACAAAAGCAAACACAAAACCTGTACATTAGGCACTGCAGGGATTTGAACCCAGGATCTCCTGTTTACTAGACAGGTGCTTTGACCAACTAAGCCACAGCGCCAACACTGAATAGGAGGCAAGACGTTTTTGCACACAGAGACCAAAAAAATACAGCAAGTCTTAAAATGGCAAGCAAAGAGGTTGTTTAACTCTATTTGTCGCACTATTCATTACGCCTCAAAGCTATACAATTTTATAATTCATTCCGGTGAGCTCTATAAAACAAGCACACGCACCACCTGGACTAAGGCGCTGCTGGGATTTGAGCCCAGGATCTCGTGTTTACAAGACAGGCGTTTTGACCAGCTAAGCCACAGCGCCACAGAAATTCGCAGTAAGAGACATTTGCCCGATAACAAAAATCAAGAAGAAAAAATAATACACAACAAAAACCAGCATGTCAGGATGCAGAAAAAGCTGACAAGCCGGACGCGGTCTTTTAGAGTCTGGATGATCATGTCTCAAGCCTGACCATGTCATCCAAACCCAGAGTCAGCTCGGAAAATGGAAATCAGGACAAACATATGCTATCGGCCATTGAAAGAGTTTCAGATCAGAAAGCCACTCTCCCATAATCTGAGGGAAAGGTGCAGTTTGGATTTGAACATAGCACCTGCTGTTCCCAAGACAGGTGCTCTGGCCAACTTAGTCTTAACACTAAAAGAAAAAACCTCTGGATACGATACTTCCAAACGCAGTTTCATCTAAGACAGTGGGGGGGAAGCAAAATTTACTGTGCTTTCTACTCAGTTACTTTGCACATGCATAAAGAGGCTCTTGTACGACAAATCCAAAAGGCGTGATCTCAACAATAGGTGGCAGTTACTTTTCCCCAAAACCACAGGTTGCCGACGAGTCATTCCTCAAGCCCACTAGGCCCTACACCGTTTTCTAATCTCCCTTATTTAAAACAGCTCAATTAAGTCATCGGCTTTATTGTAGAGTACCCCTAGTATCTGAGCCTGCACTGCGCAATGAAAGAAAGAAGCAAAACGGGATGGACAGATGCCTAAAATGTTAGAAACGCACCACACCTTAAGTCAGTGAAGAAAAAGAGCAGAGCTTGCGACTCTGGTGGGACTCGAACCCACAACCTTTGAATGGCTCACCTCACAGCCTAGAAGTCCAATGCGCTATCCATTGCGCCACAGAGCCTAAGTGCTCTGCTTCCTCTAGAACTGTCGCACAGAAAGCACTTTTTAGTACTCTCTGGCCCATGAAAGAACAGCCAACTGCAGACAAGGCACTGCTGGAATTCAAAGCCAGGATCTCCTGTTTACTAGACAGGCACTTTGACCAACTAAGCCACAGCGGCAAACGACCTTGACACAGGCTAAATGTTTAATTCCAAAAAAAAAAAAAAAAACTAACAACGGCAGCGCTGCATGTGGGAATGTCTGGACTTGAAATATTAAAGTCCAATTGGTTAGGCATTACCACACTATGCTATATAAAGGCATCGTCCAAAGCCCTCTTGAACGAGCAGCGTTCTTAAGGATTTGAGTGTTGTTAAGAAACACGACTGCTAAACATCCCGCTGCGTAAACACTCGTTACTCTTAACAAAAGCAAACACAAAACCTGTACATTAGGCACTGCTGGGATTTGAATCCAGGATCTCCTGTTTACTAGACAGGCGCTTTGACCAACTAAGCCACAGCGCCAACGCTGAATTGGAGGCAAGACGTTTTTGCACACAGAGACCAAAAAAAGACAGCAAGTCTTAAAATGGCAAGCAAAGAGGTTGTTTAACCCTATTTGTCGCACTATTCATTACGCCTCAAAGCTATACAATTTTATAATTCATTCCGGTGAGCTCTATAAAACAAGCACACGCACCACCTGGACTAATACGCTGCTGGGCTTTGAGCCCAGGATCTCCTGTTTACAAGACAGGCGCTTTCACCAGCTAAGCCACAGCGCCACAGATATTCGTAGTAAGAGACATTTGCCCGATAACAAAAATCGAAGAAGAAAAAATAATACACAACAAAAACCGGCATGTCAGGATGCAGCAAATGCTGACAAGCCGGACGCGGTCTTTTAGAGTCTGGATGATCATGTCTCAAGCCTGACCATGTCATCCAAACCCAGAGTCAGCTCGGAAAATGGAAATCAGGACAAACATATGCTATCGGCCATTGAAAGAGTTTCAGATCAGAAAGCCACTCTCCCATAATCTGAGGGAAAGGTGCAGTTTGGATTTGAACCTAGCACCTGCTGTTCCCAAGACAGGTGCTCTGGCCAACTTAGTCTTAACACTAAAAGAAAAAACCTCTGGATACGATACTTCCAAACGCAGTTTCATCTAAGACAGTGGGGGGGAAGCAAAATTTACTGTGCTTTCTACTCAGTTACTTTGCACATGCATAAAGAGGCTCTTGTACGACAAATCCAAAAGGCGTGATCTCAACAATAGGTGGCAGTTACTTTTCCCCAAAACCACAGGTTGCCGACGAGTCATTCCTCAAGCCCACTAGGCCCTACACCGTTTTCTAATCTCCCTTATTTAAAACAGCTCAATTAAGTCATCGGCTTTATTGTAGAGTACCCCTAGTATCTGAGCCTGCACTGCGCAATGAAAGAAAGAAGCAAAACGGGATGGACAGATGCCTAAAATGTTAGAAACGCACCACACCTTAAGTCAGTGAAGAAAAAGAGCAAAGCTTGCGAATCAGGTGGGACTCAAACCCACAACCTTTGAATGGCTCAGCTCACAGCCTAGAAGTCCAATGCGCTATCCATTGCGCCACAGAGCCTAAGTGCTCTGCTTCCTCTAGAACTGTCGCACAGAAAGCACTTTTTAGTACTCTCTGGCCCATGAAAGAACAGCCAACTGCAGACAAGGCACTGCTGGAATTCAAAGCCAGGATCTCCTGTTTACTAGACAGGCACTTTGACCAACTAAGCCACAGCGGCAAACGACCTTGACACAGGCTAAATGTTTAATTCCAAAAAAAAAAAAAAAAACTAACAACGGCAGCGCTGCATGTGGGAATGTCTGGACTTGAAATATTAAAGTCCAATTGGTTAGGCATTACCACACTATGCTATATAAAGGCATCGTCCAAAGCCCTCTTGAACGAGCAGCGTTCTTAAGGATTTGAGTGTTGTTAAGAAACACGACTGCTAAACATCCCGCTGCGTAAACACTCGTTACTCTTAACAAAAGCAAACACAAAACCTGTACATTAGGCACTGCTGGGATTTGAATCCAGGATCTCCTGTTTACTAGACAGGCGCTTTGACCAACTAAGCCACAGCGCCAACGCTGAATTGGAGGCAAGACGTTTTTGCACACAGAGACCAAAAAAAGACAGCAAGTCTTAAAATGGCAAGCAAAGAGGTTGTTTAACTCTATTTGTCGCACTATTCATTACGCCTCAAAGCTATACAATTTTATAATTCATTCCGGTGAGCTCTATAAAACAAGCACACGCACCACCTGGACTAAGGCGCTGCTGGGACTTGAGCCCAGGATCTCCTGTTTACAAGGCAGGCGCTTTCACCAACTAAGCCACAGCGCCACAGAAATTCGTAGTAAGAGACATTTGCCCGATAACAAAAATCGAAGAAGAAAAAATAATACACAACAAAAACCAGCATGTCAGGATGCAGCAAATGCTGACAAGCCGGACGCGGTCTTTTAGAGTCTGGATGATCATGTCTCAAGCCTGACCATGTCATCCAAACCCAGAGTCAGCTCGGAAAATGGAAATCAGGACAAACATATGCTATCGGCCATTGAAAGAGTTTCAGATCAGAAGGCCACTCTCCCATAATCTGAGGGAAAGGTGCAGTTTGGATTTGAACCTAGCACCTGCTGTTCCCAAGACAGGTGCTCTGGCCAACTTAGTCTTAACACTAAAAGAAAAAACCTCTCGATACGATACTTCCAAACGCAGTTTCATCTAAGACAGTGGGGGGGAAGCAAAATTTACTGTGCTTTCTACTCAGTTACTTTGCACATGCATAAAGAGGCTCTTGTACGACAAATCCAAAAGGCGTGATCTCAACAATAGGTGGCAGTTACTTTTCCCCAAAACCACAGGTAGCCGACGAGTCATTCCTCAAGCCCACTAGGCCCTACACCGTTTTCTAATCTCCCTTATTTAAAACAGCTCAATTAAGTCATCGGCTTTATTGTAGAGTACCCCTAGTATCTGAGCCTGCACTGCGCAATGAAAGAAAGAAGCAAAACGGGATGGACAGATGCCTAAAATGTTAGAAACGCACCACACCTTAAGTCAGTGAAGAAAAAGAGCAAAGCTTGCGAATCAGGTTGGACTCAAACCCACAACCTTTGAATGGCTCAGCTCACAGCCTAGAAGTCCAATGCGCTATCCATTGCGCCACAGAGCCTAAGTGCTCTGCTTCCTCTAGAACTGTTGGACAGAAAGCACTTTTTAGTACTCTCTGGCCCATAAAAGAACAGCCAACTGCAGACAAGGCACTGCTGGAATTCAAAGCCAGGATCTCCTGTTTACTAGACAGGCACTTTGACCAACTAAGCCACAGCGCCAAACGACCTTGACACAGGCTAAATGTTTAATTCCAAAAAAAAAAAAAAACTAACAACGGTAGCGCTGCATGTGGGAATGTCTGGACTTGAAATATTAAAGTCCAATTGGTTAGGCATTACCACACTATGCTATATAAAGGCATCGTCCAAAGCCCTCTTGAACGAGCAGCGTTCTTAAGGATTTGAGTGTTGTTAAGAAACCGACTGCTAAACATCCCGCTGCGTAAGCACTCGTTACTCTTAACAAAAGCAAACACAAAACCTGTACATTAGGCACTGCAGGGATTTGAACCCAGGATCTCCTGTTTACTAGACAGGTGCTTTGACCAACTAAGCCACAGCGCCAACGCTGAATAGGAGGCAAGACGTTTTTGCACACAGAGACCAAAAAAATACAGCAAGTCTTAAAATGGCAAGCAAAGAGGTTGTTTAACTCTATTTGTCGCACTATTCATTACGCCTCAAAGCTATACAATTTTATAATTCATTCCGGTGAGCTCTATAAAACAAGCACACGCACCACCTGGACTAAGGCGCTGCTGGGATTTGAGCCCAGGATCTCGTGTTTACAAGACAGGCGTTTTGACCAGCTAAGCCACAGCGCCACAGAAGTTCGCAGTAAGAGACATTTGCCCGATAACAAAAATCAAGAAGAAAAAATAATACACAACAAAAACCAGCATGTCAGGATGCAGAAAAAGCTGACAAGCCGGACGCGGTCTTTTAGAGTCTGGATGATCATGTCTCAAGCCTGACCATGTCATCCAAACCCAGAGTCAGCTCGGAAAATGGAAATCAGGACAAACATATGCTATCGGCCATTGAAAGAGTTTCAGATCAGAAAGCCACTCTCCCATAATCTGAGGGAAAGGTGCAGTTTGGATTTGAACATAGCACCTGCTGTTCCCAAGACAGGTGCTCTGGCCAACTTAGTCTTAACACTAAAAGAAAAAACCTCTGGATACGATACTTCCAAACGCAGTTTCATCTAAGACAGTGGGGGGGAAGCAAAATTTACTGTGCTTTCTACTCAGTTACTTTGCACATGCATAAAGAGGCTCTTGTACGACAAATCCAAAAGGCGTGATCTCAACAATAGGTGGCAGTTACTTTTCCCCAAAACCACAGGTTGCCGACGAGTCATTCCTCAAGCCCACTAGGCCCTACACCGTTTTCTAATCTCCCTTATTTAAAACAGCTCAATTAAGTCATCGGCTTTATTGTAGAGTACCCCTAGTATCTGAGCCTGCACTGCGCAATGAAAGAAAGAAGCAAAACGGGATGGACAGATGCCTAAAATGTTAGAAACGCACCACACCTTAAGTCAGTGAAGAAAAAGAGCAGAGCTTGCGACTCTGGTGGGACTCAAACCCACAACCTTTGAATGGCTCAGCTCACAGCCTAGAAGTCCAATGCGCTATCCATTGCGCCACAGAGCCTAAGTGCTCTGCTTCCTCTAGAACTGTCGCACAGAAAGCACTTTTTAGTACTCTCTGGCCCATGAAAGAACAGCCAACTGCAGACAAGGCACTGCTGGAATTCAAAGCCAGGATCTCCTGTTTACTAGACAGGCACTTTGACCAACTAAGCCACAGCGGCAAACGACCTTGACACAGGCTAAATGTTTAATTCCAAAAAAAAAAAAAAAACTAACAACGGCAGCGCTGCATGTGGGAATGTCTGGACTTGAAATATTAAAGTCCAATTGGTTAGGCATTACCACACTATGCTATATAAAGGCATCGTCCAAAGCCCTCTTGAACGAGCAGCGTTCTTAAGGATTTGAGTGTTGTTAAGAAACACGACTGCTAAACATCCCGCTGCGTAAACACTCGTTACTCTTAACAAAAGCAAACACAAAACCTGTACATTAGGCACTGCTGGGATTTGAATCCAGGATCTCCTGTTTACTAGACAGGCGCTTTGACCAACTAAGCCACAGCGCCAACGCTGAATTGGAGGCAAGACGTTTTTGCACACAGAGACCAAAAAAAGACAGCAAGTCTTAAAATGGCAAGCAAAGAGGTTGTTTAACCCTATTTGTCGCACTATTCATTACGCCTCAAAGCTATACAATTTTATAATTCATTCCGGTGAGCTCTATAAAACAAGCACACGCACCACCTGGACTAATACGCTGCTGGGCTTTGAGCCCAGGATCTCCTGTTTACAAGACAGGCGCTTTCACCAGCTAAGCCACAGCGCCACAGATATTCGTAGTAAGAGACATTTGCCCGATAACAAAAATCGAAGAAGAAAAAATAATACACAACAAAAACCGGCATGTCAGGATGCAGCAAATGCTGACAAGCCGGACGCGGTCTTTTAGAGTCTGGATGATCATGTCTCAAGCCTGACCATGTCATCCAAACCCAGAGTCAGCTCGGAAAATGGAAATCAGGACAAACATATGCTATCGGCCATTGAAAGAGTTTCAGATCAGAAAGCCACTCTCCCATAATCTGAGGGAAAGGTGCAGTTTGGATTTGAACCTAGCACCTGCTGTTCCCAAGACAGGTGCTCTGGCCAACTTAGTCTTAACACTAAAAGAAAAAACCTCTGGATACGATACTTCCAAACGCAGTTTCATCTAAGACAGTGGGGGGGAAGCAAAATTTACTGTGCTTTCTACTCAGTTACTTTGCACATGCATAAAGAGGCTCTTGTACGACAAATCCAAAAGGCGTGATCTCAACAATAGGTGGCAGTTACTTTTCCCCAAAACCACAGGTTGCCGACGAGTCATTCCTCAAGCCCACTAGGCCCTACACCGTTTTCTAATCTCCCTTATTTAAAACAGCTCAATTAAGTCATCGGCTTTATTGTAGAGTACCCCTAGTATCTGAGCCTGCACTGCGCAATGAAAGAAAGAAGCAAAACGGGATGGACAGATGCCTAAAATGTTAGAAACGCACCACACCTTAAGTCAGTGAAGATAAAGAGCAAAGCTTGCGACTCTGGTGGGACTCGAACCCACAACCTTTGAATGGCTCAGCTCACAGCCTAGAAGTCCAATGCACTATCCATTGCGCCACAGAGCCTAAGTGCTCTGCTTCCTCTAGAACTGTCGCACAGAAAGCACTTTTTAGTACTCTCTGGCCCATGAAAGAACAGCCAACTGCGGACAAGGCACTGCTGGAATTCAAAGCCAGGATCTCCTGTTTACTAGACAGGCACTTTGACCAACTAAGCCACAGCGGCAAACGACCTTGACACAGGCTAAATGTTTAATTCCAAAAAAAAAAAAAAAAACTAACAACGGTAGCGCTGCATGTGGGAATGTCTGGACTTGAAATATTAAAGTCCAATTGGTTAGGCATTACCACACTATGCTATATAAAGGCATCGTCCAAAGCCCTCTTGAACGAGCAGCGTTCTTAAGGATTTGAGTGTTGTTAAGAAACCGACTGCTAAACATCCCGCTGCGTAAACACTCGTTACTCTTAACAAAAGCAAACACAAAACCTGTACATTAGGCACTGCTGGGATTTGAATCCAGGATCTCCTGTTTACTAGACAGGCGCTTTGACCAACTAAGCCACAGCGCCAACGCTGAATAGGAGGCAAGACGTTTTTGCACACAGAGACCAAAAAAAGACAGCAAGTCTTAAAATGGCAAGCAAAGAGGTTGTTTAACTCTATTTGTCGCACTATTCATTACGCCTCAAAGCTATAC
This sequence comes from Danio rerio, assembly GCF_052040795.2. NCBI lineage: Eukaryota > Metazoa > Chordata > Actinopteri > Cypriniformes > Danionidae > Danio > Danio rerio. Next base: position 80,679,156 of record NC_141024.2, on the reverse strand, counting down.
AATTTTATAATTCATTCCGGTGAGCTCTATAAAACAAGCACACGCACCACCTGGACTAAGGCGCTGCTGGGATTTGAGCCCAGAATCTCCTGTTTACAAGACAGGCGCTTTGACCAGCTAAGCCACAGCGCCACAGAAATTCGCAGTAAGAGACATTTGCCCGATAACAAAAATCAAGAAGAAAAAATAATACACAACAAAAACCAGCATGTCAGGATGCAGAAAATGCTGACAAGCCGGACGCGGTCTTTTAGAGTCTGGATGATCATGTCTCAAGCCTGACCATGTCATCCAAACCCAGAGTCAGCTCGGAAAATGGAAATCAGGACAAACATATGCTATCGGCCATTGAAAGAGTTTCAGATCAGAAGGCCACTCTCCCATAATCTGAGGGAAAGGTGCAGTTTGGATTTGAACCTAGCACCTGCTGTTCCCAAGACAGGTGCTCTGGCCAACTTAGTCTTAACACTAAAAGAAAAAACCTCTGGATACGATACTTCCAAACGCAGTTTCATCTAAGACAGTGGGGGGGAAGCAAAATTTACTGTGCTTTCTACTCAGTTACTTTGCACATGCATAAAGAGGCTCTTGTACGACAAATCCAAAAGGCGTGATCTCAACAATAGGTGGCAGTTACTTTTCCCCAAAACCACAGGTTGCCGACGAGTCATTCCTCAAGCCCACTAGGCCCTACACCGTTTTCTAATCTCCCTTATTTAAAACAGCTCAATTAAGTCATCGGCTTTATTGTAGAGTACCCCTAGTATCTGAGCCTGCACTGCGCAATGAAAGAAAGAAGCAAAACGGGATGGACAGATGCCTAAAATGTTAGAAACGCACCACACCTTAAGTCAGTGAAGAAAAAGAGCAAAGCTTGCGAATCAGGTGGGACTCAAACCCACAATCTTTGAATGGCTCAGCTCACAGCCTAGAAGTCCAATGCGCTATCCATTGCGCCACAGAGCCTAAGTGCTCTGCTTCCTCTAGAACTGTTGGACAGAAAGCACTTTTTAGTACTCTCTGGCCCATGAAAGAACAGCCAACTGCGGACAAGGCACTGCTGGAATTCAAAGCCAGGATCTCCTGTTTACTAGACAGGCACTTTGACCAACTAAGCCACAGCACCAAACGACCTTGACACAGGCTAAATGTTTAATTCCAAAAAAAAAAAAAAAAACTAACAACGGTAGCGCTGCATGTGGGAATGTCTGGACTTGAAATATTAAAGTCCAATTGGTTAGGCATTACCACACTATGCTATATAAAGGCATCGTCCAAAGCCCTCTTGAACGAGCAGCGTTCTTAAGGATTTGAGTGTTGTTAAGAAACCGACTGCTAAACATCCCGCTGCGTAAACACTCGTTACTCTTAACAAAAGCAAACACAAAACCTGTACATTAGGCACTGCTGGGATTTGAACCCAGGATCTCCTGTTTACTAGACAGGCGCTTTGACCAACTAAGCCACAGCGCCAACGCTGAATAGGAGGCAAGACGTTTTTGCACACAGAGACCAAAAAAAGACAGCAAGTCTTAAAATGGCAAGCAAAGAGGTTGTTTAACTCTATTTGTCGCACTATTCATTACGCCTCAAAGCTATACAATTTTATAATTCATTCCGGTGAGCTCTATAAAACAAGCACACGCACCACCTGGACTAAGGCGCTGCTGGGATTTGAGCCCAGGATCTCCTGTTTACAAGACAGGCATTTTGACCAGCTAAGCCACAGCGCCACAGAAATTCGCAGTAACAGACATTTGCCCGATAACAAAAATCAAGAAGAAAAAATAATACACAACTAAAACCAGCATGTCAGGATGCAGAAAATGCTGACAAGCCGGACGCGGTCTTTTAGAGTCTGGATGATCATGTCTCAAGCCTGACCATGTCATCCAAACCCAGAGTCAGCTCGGAAAATGGAAATCAGGACAAACATATGCTATCGGCCATTGAAAGAGTTTCAGATCAGAAAGCCACTCTCCCATAATCTGAGGGAAAGGTGCAGTTTGGATTTGAACCTAGCACCTGCTGTTCCCAAGACAGGTGCTCTGGCCAACTTAGTCTTAACACTAAAAGAAAAAACCTCTGGATACGATACTTCCAAACGCAGTTTCATCTAAGACAGTGGGGGGGAAGCAAAATTTACTGTGCTTTCTACTCAGTTACTTTGCACATGCATAAAGAGGCTCTTGTACGACAAATCCAAAAGGCGTGATCTCAACAATAGGTGGCAGTTACTTTTCCCCAAAACCACAGGTTGCCGACGAGTCATTCCTCAAGCCCACTAGGCCCTACACCGTTTTCTAATCTCCCTTATTTAAAACAGCTCAATTAAGTCATCGGCTTTATTGTAGAGTACCCCTAGTATCTGAGCCTGCACTGCGCAATGAAAGAAAGAAGCAAAACGGGATGGACAGATGCCTAAAATATTAGAAACGCACCACACCTTAAGTCAGTGAAGAAAAAGAGCAAAGCTTGCGAATCAGGTGGGACTCGAACCCACAACCTTTGAATGGCTCAGCTCACAGCCTAGAAGTCCAATGCGCTATCCATTGCGCCACAGAGCCTAAGTGCTCTGCTTCCTCTAGAACTGTCACACAGAAAGCACTTTTTAGTACTCTCTGGCCCATGAAAGAACAGCCAACTGCGGACAAGGCACTGCTGGAATTCAAAGCCAGGATCTCCTGTTTACTAAACAGGCACTTTGACCAACTAAGCCACAGCGGCAAACGACCTTGACACAGGCTAAATGTTTAATTCCAAAAAAAAAAAAAAACTAACAACGGCAGCGCTGCATGTGGGAATGTCTGGACTTGAAATATTAAAGTCCAATTGGTTAGGCATTACCACACTATGCTATATAAAGGCATCGTCCAAAGCCCTCTTGAACGAGCAGCGTTCTTAAGGATTTGAGTGTTGTTAAGAAACACGACTGCTAAACATCCCGCTGCGTAAACACTCGTTACTCTTAACAAAAGCAAACACAAAACCTGTACATTAGGCACTGCTGGGATTTGAATCCAGGATCTCCTGTTTACTAGACAGGCGCTTTGACCAACTAAGCCACAGCGCCAACGCTGAATTGGAGGCAAGACGTTTTTGCACACAGAGACCAAAAAAAGACAGCAAGTCTTAAAATGGCAAGCAAAGAGGTTGTTTAACTCTATTTGTCGCACTATTCATTACGCCTCAAAGCTATACAATTTTATAATTCATTCCGGTGAGCTCTATAAAACAAGCACACGCACCACCGGGACTAAGGCGCTGCTGAGATTTGAGCCCAGGATCTCCTGTTTACACGACAGGCGCTTTCACCAGCTAAGCCACAGCGCCACAGATATTCGCAGTAAGAGACATTTGCCCGATAACAAAAATCGAAGAAGAAAAAATAATACACAACAAAAACCAGCATGTCAGGATGCAGCAAATGCTGACAAGCCGGACGCGGTCTTTTAGAGTCTGGATGATCATGTCTCAAGCCTGACCATGTCATCCAAACCCAGAGTCAGCTCGGAAAATGGAAATCAGGACAAACATATGCTATCGGCCATTGAAAGAGTTTCAGATCAGAAAGCCACTCTCCCATAATCTGAGGGAAAGGTGCAGTTTGGATTTGAACCTAGCACCTGCTGTTCCCAAGACAGGTGCTCTGGCCAACTTAGTCTTAACACTAAAAGAAAAAACCTCTGGATACGATACTTCCAAACGCAGTTTCATCTAAGACAGTGGGGGGGAAGCAAAATTTACTGTGCTTTCTACTCAGTTACTTTGCACATGCATAAAGAGGCTCTTGTACGACAAATCCAAAAGGCGTGATCTCAACAATAGGTGGCAGTTACTTTTCCCCAAAACCACAGGTTGCCGACGAGTCATTCCTCAAGCCCACTAGGCCCTACACCATTTCTAATCTCCCTTATTTAAAACAGCTCAATTAAGTCATCGGCTATATTGTAGAGTACCCCTAGTATCTGAGCCTGCACTGCGCAATGAAAGAAAGAAGCAAAACGGGATGGACAGATGCCTAAAATGTTAGAAACGCACCACACCTTAAGTCAGTGAAGAAAAAGAGCAAAGCTTGCGAATCAGGTGGGACTCAAACCCACAACCTTTGAATGGCTCAGCTCACAGCCTAGAAGTCCAATGCGCTATCCATTGCACCACAGAGCCTAAGTGCTCTGCTTCCTCTAGAACTGTTGGACAGAAAGCACTTTTTAGTACTCTCTGGCCCATAAAAGAACAGCCAACTGCGGACAAGGCACTGCTGGAATTCAAAGCCAGGATCTCTTGTTTACTAGACAGGCACTTTGACCAACTAAGCCACAGCGCCAAACGACCTTGACACAGGCTAAATGTTTAATTCCAAAAAAAAAAAAAAACTAACAACGGTAGCGCTGCATGTGGGAATGTCTGGACTTGAAATATTAAAGTCCAATTGGTTAGGCATTACCACACTATGCTATATAAAGGCATCGTCCAAAGCCCTCTTGAACGAGCAGCGTTCTTAAGGATTTGAGTGTTGTTAAGAAACCGACTGCTAAACATCCCGCTGCATAAACACTCGTTACTCTTAACAAAAGCAAACACAAAACCTGTACATTAGGCACTGCTGGGATTTGAATCCAGGATCTCCTGTTTACTAGACAGGCGCTTTGACCAACTAAGCCACAGCGCCAACGCTGAATAGGAGGCAAGACGTTTTTGCACACAGAGACCAAAAAAAGACAGCAAGTCTTAAAATGGCAAGCAAAGAGGTTGTTTAACTCTATTTGTCGCACTATTCATTACGCCTCAAAGCTATACAATTTTATAATTCATTCCGGTGAGCTCTATAAAACAAGCACACGCACCACCTGGAATAAGGCGCTGCTGGGATTTGAGCCCAGGATCTCCTGTTTACAAGACAGGCGCTTTGACCAGCTAAGCCACAGCGCCACAGAAATCTGCAGTAACAGACATTTGCCCGATAACAAAAATCAAGAAGAAAAAATAATACACAACAAAAACCAGCATGTCAGGATGCAGAAAATGCTGACAAGCCGGACGCGGTCTTTTAGAGTCTGGATGATCATGTCTCAAGCCTGACCATGTCATCCAAACCCAGAGTCAGCTCGGAAAATGGAAATCAGGACAAATATATGCTATTGGCCATTGAAAGAGTTTCAGATCAGAAGGCCACTCTCCCATAATCTGAGGGAAAGGTGCAGTTTGGATTTGAACCTAGCACCTGCTGTTCCCAAGACAGGTGCTCTGGCCAACTTAGTCTTAACACTAAAAGAAAAAACCTCTGGATACGATACTTCCAAACGCAGTTTCATCTAAGACAGTGGGGGGGAAGCAAAATTTACTGTGCTTTCTACTCAGTTACTTTGCACATGCATAAAGAGGCTCTTGTACGACAAATCCAAAAGGCGTGATCTCAACAATAGGTGGCAGTTACTTTTCCCCAAAACCACAGGTTGCCGACGAGTCATTCCTCAAGCCCACTAGGCCCTACACTGTTTTCTAATCTCCCTTATTTAAAACAGCTCAATTAAGTCATCGGCTTTATTGTAGAGTACCCCTAGTATCTGAGCCTGCACTGCGCAATGAAAGAAAGAAGCAAAACGGGATGGACAGATGCCTAAAATATTAGAAACGCACCACACCTTAAGTCAGTGAAGAAAAAGAGCAAAGCTTGCGACTCTGGTGGGACTCGAACCCACAACCTTTGAATGGCTCAGCTCACAGCCTAGAAGTCCAATGCGCTATCCATTGCGCCACAGAGCCTAAGTGCTCTGCTTCCTCTAGAACTGTCACACAGAAAGCACTTTTTAGTACTCTCTGGCCCATGAAAGAACAGCCAACTGCGGACAAGGCACTGCTGGAATTCAAAGCCAGGATCTCCTGTTTACTAGACAGGCACTTTGACCAACTAAGCCACAGCGCCAAACGACCTTGACACAAGCTAAATGTTTAATTCCAAAAAAAAAAAAAAAACTAACAACGGTAGAGCTGCATGTGGGAATGTCTGGACTTGAAATATTAAAGTCCAATTGGTTAGGCATTACCACACTATGCTATATAAAGGCATCGTCCAAAGCCCTCTTGAACGAGCAGCGTTCTTAAGGATTTGAGTGTTGTTAAGAAACCGACTGCTAAACATCCCGCTGCGTAAACACTCGTTACTCTTAACAAAAGCAAACACAAAACCTGTACATTAGGCACTGCTGGGATTTGAACCCAGGATCTCCTGTTTACTAGACAGGCGCTTTGACCAACTAAGCCACAGCTCCAACGCTGAATAGGAGGCAAGACGTTTTTGCTCACAGAGACCAAAAAAAGACAGCAAGTCTTAAAATGGCAAGCAAAGAGGTTGTTTAACTCTATTTGTCGCACTATTCATTACGCCTCAAAGCTATACAATTTTATAATTCATTCCGGTGAGCTCTATAAAACAAGCACACGCACCACCTGGACTAAGGCGCTGCTGGGATTTGAGCCCAGGATCTCGTGTTTACAAGACAGGCGTTTTGACCAGCTAAGCCACAGAGCCACAGAAGTTCGCAGTAAGAGACATTTGCCCGATAACAAAAATCAAGAAGAAAAAATAATACACAACAAAAACCAGCATGTCAGGATGCAGAAAAAGCTGACAAGCCGGACGCGGTCTTTTAGAGTCTGGATGATCATGTCTCAAGCCTGACCATGTCATCCAAACCCAGAGTCAGCTCGGAAAATGGAAATCAGGACAAACATATGCTATCGGCCATTGAAAGAGTTTCAGATCAGAAAGCCACTCTCCCATAATCTGAGGGAAAGGTGCAGTTTGGATTTGAACATAGCACCTGCTGTTCCCAAGACAGGTGCTCTGGCCAACTTAGTCTTAACACTAAAAGAAAAAACCTCTGGATACGATACTTCCAAACGCAGTTTCATCTAAGACAGTGGGGGGGAAGCAAAATTTACTGTGCTTTCTACTCAGTTACTTTGCACATGCATAAAGAGGCTCTTGTACGACAAATCCAAAAGGCGTGATCTCAACAATAGGTGGCAGTTACTTTTCCCCAAAACCACAGGTTGCCGACGAGTCATTCCTCAAGCCCACTAGGCCCTACACCGTTTTCTAATCTCCCTTATTTAAAACAGCTCAATTAAGTCATCGGCTTTATTGTAGAGTACCCCTAGTATCTGAGCCTGCACTGCGCAATGAAAGAAAGAAGCAAAACGGGATGGACAGATGCCTAAAATGTTAGAAACGCACCACACCTTAAGTCAGTGAAGAAAAAGAGCAAAGCTTGCGACTCTGGTGGGACTCTAACCCACAACCTTTGAATAGCTCAGCTCACAGCCTAGAAGTCCAATGCGCTATCCATTGCGCCACAGAGCCTAAGTGCTCTGTTTCCTTTAGAACTGTCGGACAGAAAGCACTTTTTAGTACTCTCTGGCCCATGAAAGAACAGCAAACTGCAGACAAGGCACTGCTGGAATTCAAAGCCAGGATCTCCTGTTTACTAGACAGGCACTTTGACCAACTAAGCCACAGCGCCAAACGACCTTGACACAGGCTAAATGTTTAATTCCAAAAAATAAAAAAAAAACTAACAACGGTAGCGCTGCATGTGGGAATGTCTGGACTTAAAATATTAAAGTCCAATTGGTTAGGCATTACCACACTATGCTATATAAAGGCATCGTCCAAAGCCTTCTTGAACGAGCAGCGTTCTTAAGGATTTGAGTGTTGTTAAGAAACCGACTGCTAAACATCCCGCTGCGTAAACACTCGTTACTCTTAACAAAAGCAAACACAAAACCTGTACATTAGGCACTGCTGGAATTCAAAGCCAGGATCTCTTGTTTACTAGACAGGCACTTTGACCAACTAAGCCACAGCGCCAAACGACCTTGACACAGGCTAAATGTTTAATTCCAAAAAAAAAAAAAAACTAACAACGGTAGCGCTGCATGTGGGAATGTCTGGACTTGAAATATTAAAGTCCAATTGGTTAGGCATTACCACACTATGCTATATAAAGGCATCGTCCAAAGCCCTCTTGAACGAGCAGCGTTCTTAAGGATTTGAGTGTTGTTAAGAAACCGACTGCTAAACATCCCGCTGCATAAACACTCGTTACTCTTAACAAAAGCAAACACAAAACCTGTACATTAGGCACTGCTGGGATTTGAACCCAGGATCTCCTGTTTACTAGACAGGCACAGCGCCAACGCTGTTTAGGAGGCAAGACGTTTTTGCACACAGAGACCAAAAAAAGACAGCAAGTCTTAAAATGGCAAGCAAAGAGGTTGTTTAACTCTATTTGTCGCACTATTCATTACGCCTCAAAGCTATACAATTTTATAATTCATTGAGCTCTATAAAACAAGCACAAGTACCACCTGGACTAAGGCGCTGCTGGGATTTGAGCCCAGGATCTCCTGTTTACAAGACAGGCGCTTTGACCAGCTAAGCCACAGCGCCACAGAAATTCGTAGTAAGAGACATTTGCCCGATAACAAAAATCAAGAAGAAAAAATAATACACAACAAAAACCAGCATGTCAGGATGCAGAAAATGCTGACAAGCCGGACGCGGTCTTTTAGAGTCTGGATGATCATGTCTCAAGCCTGACCATGTCATCCAAACCCAGAGTCAGCTCGGAAAATGGAAATCAGGACAAACATATGCTATCGGCCATTGAAAGAGTTTCAGATCAGAAAGCCACTCTCCCATAATCTGAGGGAAAGGTGCAGTTTGGATTTGAACCTAGCACCTGCTGTTCCCAAGACAGGTGCTCTGGCCAACTTAGTCTTAACACTAAAAGAAAAAACCTCTGGATACGATACTTCCAAACGCAGTTTCATCTAAGACAGTGGGGGGGAAGCAAAATTTACTGTGCTTTCTACTCAGTTACTTTGCACATGCATAAAGAGGCTCTTGTACGACAAATCCAAAAGGCGTGATCTCAACAATAGGTGGCAGTTACTTTTCCCCAAAACCACAGGTTGCCTACGAGTCATTCCTCAAGCCCACTAGGCCCTACACCGTTTTCTAATCTCCCTTATTTAAAACAGCTCAATTAAGTCATCGGCTTTATTGTAGAGTACCCCTAGTATCTGAGCCTGCACTGCGCAATGAAAGAAAGAAGCAAAACGGGATGGACAGATGCCTAAAATGTTAGAAACGCACCACACCTTAAGTCAGTGAAGAAAAAGAGCAAAGCTTGCGACTCTGGTGGGACTTGAACCCACAACCTTTGAATGACTCAGCTCACAGCCTAGAAGTCCAGTGCGCTATCCATTGCGCCACAGAGCCTTTGAGTCATTCCTCAAGCCCTCTAGGCCCTACACCGTTTTCTAATCTCTCTTATTTAAAACAGCTCAATTTAGTCATCGGCTTTATTGTAGAGTACCCCTAGTATCTGAAAACTCTTTAAATGCCTTCTCTAACATGTACTTGCTACGTGGGATGGTTGAGGCATGTGTCTTGCGTCTGTTGTCAAACCACTTGGCTCTGTGTTTACATTGTGAAGAAAAAATAATACACAACAAAAAGCAGCATGTCAGGATGCAGCAAATGCTGACAAGCCGGACGCGGTCTTTTAGAGTCTGGATTATCATGTCTCAAGCCTGACCATGTCATCCAAACTGTTGGAATATCTATCTCTATTCCATGCGTGTTCAAGAGAAAAGGTCAGGAGAGGTTTTTTTTCAATGACAAAAATATTAGTAATTTATTAGATACAAATGAATAGTTCGATGACAGAGCTCTGGGTTATGTTACCCCAATGCAATACAAGAATTACATTCAAGAGGTTCGCAACTGACTTACATTTCCTGACTCCAGTATATATATACACAACTGATCTTAACAGGTGGAGTTTTGGTTTAACGTCACTTATCAGTCATTCTGCAGTCCTTTGGCTCTTTGCAACCCCTGGACATTACTTCCTCTTTCTGCAACCTTTCTCTGTATACCAGAACTGAACAATTACGTGCATCTTTAATATATTTCACAACTTCTACAAGCATCAGGACAACTTGTGACATGTCTAGACTATAGTTCTGGAACAAAGGCCCCCACCCTCAATTTATTCTTATTCTGCTTTTCCACTTGTCAGCAGTTCTTCTAAAAAGTATGCAGCACAGTAAAAAAGAGGAAGTTTGTCTGGTCAAGACATTTTATAATACAAAAGAGAAAGATTGATTAATCTGTTTTTAGTCTAAACATTTTTCCAATAAAAAATAATAAAAAGAATAAAAATAAAAATAAATTCCTTTTCTCCAACAATTCCCCTTTTCTGCTCCTCTCTGGAGCAGACAAAAACAAAATCAGATAATCAAATCCCCACAAAAATGTCCAATTGTCATTACTGCAGGCCTTTGCCTAAATCCCTGTTTTACCTCTTATTCAAAACAATCTTTAACATCCTAGTGCTTCTTCATTATGTTAAATTATGCCCAAAAACCCTTTTAACTCAATTTCTTTAACTTTTCTGGATTCAGTTTATAATTTTCACACTCTTGGTTCTCCTCTTCGGTGGTGCAGTCTCTTCCCTCTTGAAGTCACTCCGATATCTTCTTTTGCTAAGGATTATACTTACTATACTTGCTATACTCTTATTAACTTCCAATTATCCCATAATAAAAATGTTCCATTCTCATACACTTTATCAATAAAGGTAATTAATTTTTTCTTCTTCTTCTTCCCCACCAAAATTAAAATAAGAATGAGAATAATAAAAATGTAAATAAAATTTAAAAACTCAAACATTTAAAAAATAAAATCTGATCAAAAGGAAATGCACTCCCATTGAAAATCTCACAGTATGAATAAAATCTAAGATCAACTCTTGTGAAAAATTGATTGGAATTAGAAATTCAAAATTCTAACAACATAATTCAAATCAGCAATTCACTAATAAAAATTATAATCCCCCTGCTTAGTTCAGAGTGAATTTCAACATTTTTAAGTCATTATTGAACCAAAATTACAATTGAGATTTAGGATGAAAAATCAACAGCTTCAAAGTAGGATTAAACTTACCAATTATTAAAATGAAAAGTTCAGAACTAAATCATAACAAGGTTATTAAACTAACAACTCAGACTTGTCACCAAATTTTAAAACCAAAATTGAAACATATTTAAACTAGAGATTTTTTCTCTCAATGTCTTAAAATAGGAAAATCAATAACACAACAATGTGATTAAAATAAAATAAAAATCTTATGAATCTCTGCAAACAAAAGGTTCAAAAACAACAATGGCTTAAAATAAAAATCTTAAATGTCTTCAAATTAAAGATTTAAAAACAACAATGGCTCAAACAAAAATAATCTTTAAAAATGTGTTCAAATAAAAGAATTTTAAAATCGTCTTCAAATAAAAGAATCTTAAACTCATAAGAATGTGTTTAAAATAAAATAATCTTAAAAATGTCTTAAAAGATTCAAAAAGCATCTTAAAATACAAGATTTTTGCATTGAAAATGAAAAATATAAAAGCATTGAATGTCTTAAAATAAAAGATTATGAAAAAACATACAAATGTCTTAAAATAATAGAACATTAGAAAGGTATTAAAATAAAAGATAAAAAGCATAAAAAATTCTTAAAATAAAGTATAATAAAAAAACATTAAGAATGTCTTCCCATAAAAGATAAAAAAAATATATGTCTAAAATAAAAGAATAAAAATAATTCAAAAAATTCCAAAAAACTAACGTGTGTAAAATAAAATAATTTTAAAATGTAATTGTGTTTCATTTTATTTTTTTTCAATTTTCTCCAATCTAATTGGTCCAATTCATTCATTCATTCATTCATTCATTCATTCATTCATTCATTCATTTTCTTTAAGGCTTAGTTCCTTTATTAATCTGGGGTCACCACAGTCAGTAAAATGAACCGCCAACTTATCCAACATATGTTTTACACAGCGAATGCCCTTCCAGCTGCAACCCATCTCCGGGAAACGTCCATACACACTTAATCACACACTTTCTGTCAGATTGTCATATGCTAGTAAATCAGTCTTATTTTCTCTTTCTATTCTAGAATTTAACATGGTTTTTGGTTCCCTTTTTTGTGTTGGCCTGTATCTAATTGGCCTCATGCATTGGTGGTGCAGCGTGTTCAGCTCCTACACCAATACATGCTTACACACTCCAATTAGATATCAGATATCCCCTTTTTGTGTTTTATCCCCCTTTCGGCCTGGGCCTAGCTCCAGGCCGTTTTTACACCCCTATGTTAACTTTCAAGTTACTCCGGCCAGCCTCACACCTTCAGCAACCTGTTTAGAAAAGTCTGAAGTAAAGTTGTTAATTTGTCAAATTCTAATCTCTACATAAGTAATCCACTGCACGTCCAAGCTGCACCAGGTCCCCAAAACTGCAGTCCTGTAAACAATGCAAAAGTGATTAATTCCATTGTTTTGTTCCATAATGAACTAATACCCCTCAACATGATTTTTATCCAATTCAGTTTGGTCTGTGCACAGAATTTTGCCAATTGTGTTTAAATTTGTATCAATTTTTTCTACCTTTCCCTGTAATTATTAGTCTTACACCATCCCTAAATTCATGCTTCCGGCCCATTACTTGCTGCAATTTAAAATATTCATTATTTCAGTGTTTATCATTATCCAATCTAATTCTTACTCAACATCTATTTGTTTCTAAATCTTAGTCTTTCATTAAACACTTCATTACTGTCTGACTGTCCTCTTTGCTTGCTGGCCACTCCTCTAGCCATTCACTATAGCTGTCAATCATGACTAGCAGATATATTTTTATTCACCTGTTCTCCCTTATCTAGATAATCAATTATAACCTCACCCTCATTCTTCTCTTGCAGTTTCTGATATCTCTAAATATAATTAAAGTCTATAATTCATATTAGTCTTATTACCATGTGTTATACATTCACCAGTTTACAGTTATTTGAAATGGCTTATTTATTTAGTGATCTGACTTTTCCTAATATTGAGGCATGTCATCTAATCACCTATAATTTTTACTTCCTTTAAATCTATTTCCATGGAAATGTCATAACACCTATTTCATTTTAATCAATTAGGTGTCTATTCTTTTTCTGAGAGTAAAATTTCATCAACATGCTTAATCATCACCACTCTCTCTGATAATTCAAAAATCAATCACTTTACATTTTTTATCAGTATGACCATATTTCTGCATACACTATTAACCTCAGCTTTAAAATCTATTCTCCTTAATTGCTTCTAAATCATAAATTAAACACAATCTTCCTTTGTTTGTTGCTTTCTTGTAAAATTGTATTAAAATTAAATTAGTCACATCTATGTTTGTAACTCAGATAAAATTTAGCTTAAATAAAATTTCTAAAACAGATTCCCTATGATCTTGTCTAGGTGTTTCTATTAATTGCTCAACGACAAACTACCTCTTCACTACGCTGGCTAATTTTATAATCCTCCATTTAAGTATTTCACTAATAATCAATCAGTTTTTGAATTTGACACTAAATTTGATAATTCGTTTTCTCAACTATTTATTACTTAGTTTCTTCTAATCATTTTTATGATTTTCTTTTGGCTACTAATTAGTTCTACATCATTTCGGTTCAACTAGTTGCCCATACAATCTTGATATACTTTTATAAGCTAACTAAAAATCACTACATTTTCTCATCCGTTTCTTTCAGCTGTATTTTGACTTCATCATTAAACTTCTTCACATGGTTACATGTGAAAGAAAATCTGTTTTCTTACATGTTACTATGTAATATGTGTACTAGGCATAAAGAAATGGCAGTACAGGCAGTCTTGTAGTCGTGGCCGAGGGGTTAAGGCGATGGACTTGAAATCCATTGGGGTCTCCCCGCGCAGGTTCGAATCCTGCCGACTACGTCCTCCCCCTTTTTAAAATTGCAGCAGTCGTCAATTGTTTGCATTTCCATTGTTTCTCGGGAAAAGCGTTGTGCTGGTAGGAGGAGAAAAACAACAGAGTGTTCTCACTGAAGAGGAAGGGGCTTATCACAGGGAGGAACATACCACACATGGATCGCAACGGCTGTTTCATAGCTCGCCGTGATCGTATAGTGGTCAGTACTCTGCGTTGTGGCCGCAGCAACCCCGGTTCGAATCCGGGTCATGGCAGGTTTTTCAAGGTGACATTGGTGTCACACTGTGTGTTGCCA